>NW_018397287.1:682652-741678 GCF_002168275.2 Theobroma umbraticum
TTCACTCTATAAAAGAATCCCTTAGCCACCTCTTGAAGAAATAAAAGAGTTCTATTTTATTTTTTTATGTGCCGAGAAAAGATTACAGCCAAAAAGAGAAACACAAAAAAAGCTCAAAAGTTGAGAGTTTGCTAGCACAAACTTCAGCTTAGGGATTACACATACTTAGTGAAGAGATTTCGGCAAATCACTATATGTATCACCATTAGAGGCAAGACAACTATGTTGCTATGGTTTGACAAATCCTAGTTGGTGTACAAAAGTTGAAATGAAAAGTCGAGGACTCCACCAAAAAAAGTAAACTTTCAAGTATGTCAAAATTTCTCTTGTGGTTTTTCTAGATTAGTTTCAATTAAAGTGATCCATGGCTTTGGGGATTAAAAAAAATTTTAATAATATTCCACTGCATATGAGTCATCTTAGTATGATTTAAATCCCCAACAGTGGTATCAAAGCCTCTTTTAATTGATTTAATCTAGTTTATATTTAGTTGTTGAAGATTACAAAAACTATTTTGTTTACGTGTTAATTTGATGCAAAGTTTGAAAAATTATTTAGAATAATTCTGAATGGATTTTTTTGAGACTAATTTGTGTTTCAAAGGGTCTTTAAAGTCTTGATTCATGGATTTAAAATCTAGATTTAATAAGTCCTTAAAGATTTTGTAGATTTGCTTTAAGAGAATCCAAATCTAAAAAATCTGATAGTATAATGTGATCTATTTTGGAATTTTTTTTTTAGGGACTTAGAGAAGAAGTTTGTTCCTGATTTTTAGAGGGTGGAAGGTCAAGAGGATGATCTCAACCTTTGAAAATTTACAGCATTTAATTACCTCATTTGGGTGGTGATTGGATGATATTTCTCCACAAATAATTTGTTGGAATTGTATGCTTGTGTGACAAGGACTCTCGCAAAATCATGGCTATTTGTATTCCGAATTTTTTAAGATTTTGAGAGCTTTTTGGCATGATATTTGGGGCATGGGATGTCTCTAAAGTGGTTCCAAAATCACAGCAAACAATGGAGGATGGAGCTTCAAAGAATTTGGGAAAGCATAGGTGATGCAGACCCAATAAAATTACACTAGCTTTTGCGATTTCTTCTCTATATAATTAAGAGTTGTACTAATCTAGTTATGACCTAAATTTAGACTCCTAATTATAATGGAATATATCCTAAAGAGGTTAGGATTGCCCCAAATAAGATTATAAAATTCTAGTTGAACTAGAATTATAAAAATTAAGGACAACAAGGATTAAATTTTTTAATAAGATTAGAAAGCTTAATTGGATTAGGATTCGTTCGAATATTAAATTTCTAATATGATTAGAACTCTTATTAGGAATAAGGGTCAGATTTAAATTCATAGTCCTAAAAGGTTTAGATTACAAAGTCTATACTTAATTTAATTCCTAGTAGGAATAGGACTTCTAATTTGGCACAAGACATTTAATAGGACCAAGACATCAAATTATTTGGATTAATATCTTCAAAGGTTAAGTAATATTATTGCCAAATGACATATAAGATCTTCAATTTGAATTAAACATAACTTTTATATGTTCATTAGATGGTTATGAATGTATGAGGATGATTATGGACTTAAACCTCTATAATGTGTTATGAATGGTTATTGTTGAATGTATTTAGTATTTATTTTATAAATAGGGAGTGTGCGCCCTACCTTTTCTCTATTTTATTCAGGAGTTGTAAAATTCTCTTCTCAATTTACTCCCCTCAAATGTAACTTAAGGTTTATTTACATATATGTAATTAGAATTTATAGGATTAGATTACAAAGAAAATTCTGTAATTCCAAGAATGAAGGATGAATGTGCCAAAGAGACATGAAGATTACAAGACTACAAGATATGGTGATGTTTATATGTAATCCTTTAAGATTTGACCAACTAATTTCCTTTGATGGCTTAAGAAAATTAGATTAGATAAAAGTCCATAATCATCCTAATAGTATGCATGTGATAGATTTATGTTATGCAATATTATAAATGCTATGCACACCAAATTCGATGAGACCTACATAACAAGATAAAAGTGACAACAAAAATCCCTCATTAAGATATTGAGTCACATGCTTCGCATATTTAAGTTGGCTCCCACCATATAACAAGATAACCAACTTTTACACGGGTACGTTTGAGTTACCGGTGGGTCTTACTCAACTAAAATTGTGTGGTTCGAATGTGTCACACTTGGCTACATGATCTTAGAGGCAGTTAGGCAAAATGCATATGATGCATTTAGATATTGAGTTATCACCTAATTGATCTGGGAGTTGCATGTAGATGCAATTGATAAGCTATGTTATCTACCTAATTAGGTTTATTGTAATTTGTTGAGTCACTCAAGGTTGCAATAATTTGAAAGGGCTTTCAGCCTGTTAGAAATACCTAGTATAGATTTTCGTATAATAATGAGGGCTATTATTATGAAAAATTAGTGGGAGAATCAATGTAAGATTTAATACCTCATCTTAAATTGATTTACAACATGAAAGGCTAATATAAATACTATTTCTATATTTATAGGTTGTTAGAATGGGTATAATAATAATTGTTACTTTGCTTGGCATATTTGATGCCATTAGCCTAAAATGTTTGGACCAGTATATCACTTGGAGAAAAGTTTTCAATAAATGGAAGGGTGTAATCTTGACAATTAAAAAAGATAAATTTAAATATGATTGAGCTTAATCTTTCTACTACTAATCCTAAATCTTGGATAATAGACTCAAGATGTAGATCACATTTATATACTAATACAAAAGCTTTAAAAGATAGTAGAAGGCTTGGTAAAAATAGGGTAGTCCTAAGAATGGGCAATGTTGCAAAAATTACAGTAGTTGCTGTTGGGACTTATGATCTTATTTTACCATCGAGGTTAGTGCTGGAGCTAAAAGAATGCTATTGTGTACTAGCACTAACTAGAAACATCATTTCAGTTTCATACCTAGCTAAAATTGACTATTTCAAATTTAGCATGAAGGGCAATTGTTGCACTGTCATTCTAAATGATATATTTTATAGATCCACAACATGTCATGGAGGACTTTATGTTATGGATTTGGATAACCTAATGCTCAATATAGATGTCAAGAAAGCTAGAAAAGATAATCCAAATCAAACCTATATCTAGCATTGTAGGCTTTATCATATCAATAAGACAAGAATAGCCAAGTTATATAAACAAAGTTATCTAGATCCATTTGATTATGAGTCATATGGAACATGTGAATGTTATCTCCTTGGCAAAATGACTAAGACTCCTTTTACTAGAAAGACTGAAAGAGCAAGTGTGCTCCTAAGGTTAATATATTTGGATATATGTGGCCCTTAAACACACCAGCAAGAAGAGGTTATTTGTATTGCATTACATTTACAAAAGACCATTCTAGATTTGGTTTTGTGTACTTAATGAAGTACAAGTTTGAAGCTTTTCAAAAGTTCAAAGAGTTCAAGGCTGAAGTTGAGAAACAAACTGGGAAGAGTATTCTCACCCTCAGATTGGATCGAGAAGGAGAATATCTTTGTTAGGCGTTTCTAGATCATCTAACGGAACATGGGATTCTATCACAATGGACTCTAGTTGGAACTCCACAACATAATAGAGTGTCTGAAAAGAGAAACTGAACCCTGTTGGACATAGTTTTTACCATGATGAGTAAGGCAGATCTTCTAATATCCTTTTGGGGATATGCCCTTAAGATTGCTACTTACCTTCTTAATAAAGTTCAGACCAAATCGATTGATAAGACACCATATGAGATGTGGTATGGAAAAAGGCCAAACTTGTCTTATACAAAGATTTGAGGATGTACGGCTGGTGTGAAGTATGCATCGTCTGATAAGCTTGGAGCTAGATTAGACAAATGCAAGTTTATAGGGTATATTAAACAAACTATAGGATACTATTTTTACAATTCCATTGAGCAAAAGGTGTTTGTCTCGAAAGATGCCACTTTCTTGGAGAAAGAGTTTTTACTTGAAGGGACTAGTGGGAGTAAATAATTCTTGAAGAGGTTCAAGAACCACAAACTGACATCCCTTTGGAACCTGAGTCAACAATTGAAGTATTGGATGCTCAAACTAGTGCTCAAGAAACAAAAGTGCTCCATAGATCTATGAGACAAAGGCAACTTTTAGATAGGTATAGATTTATGATGGAAAGGGATACTCTACCAATAGATAAAGAGCTTACTACTTATGAGGAAGCAATATCTTATATTGATTTTGATAATTGGTTGAAGGCCATGAAATCTGAGATGGATGCCAAGCATGTCAACCAAGTATGGACTTTGGTTGATGCACTTGAAAGGGTGAAACCCATTAGATGACAATAGGTCTTTAAGAGAAAAACTGACATGGATGGTAATGTACAAATGTACAAGGCTAGGTAGGTTCCTAAAGGTTACAACCAAGTTGAAGGAATCGATTATAAGGAAACCTTCTCACCTATAGCCGTGATTAAATCCATTAGGATTTTGCTTGCTATTGCTGCATATTATGATTATGAGATATGACAAATGGATGCAAAGATAGGATTCCTTAACGGGAATTTGAAAGAGGAAGTGTATATAGCACAACCAAAAGGTTTTACATCCAAGGAAAATTAGCATAAAGTAAACTCTAAAAGTCCATTTATAAGAAGGTAAATGGATAAGCAGCTGCATTTTTAGTACTTTATGTTGATACACTACTAATAGGAAATGATATACCCATGCTGTAGATTGTCAAAATTTGACTATCCAAACAATTTTCTACGAAGGATTTGCGAGAAGTAGCCTATATTCTAGGAATAAGGATCTATAGACATAGATAAAAAAGGTTGCTAGGATTATCCCAATCCACTTATATAGATAAGGTGCTGAAGAGGTTTAACATGATCGAGTCCAAAAAGGTACATTTGCCTATGTCACATGGCATTCATCTATTAAAGGATATGTGTCCAAAGACACAAGATGAGAGGTTGAGGATGGATAAGATATCGTATGCATCAGCTATAGGATCCATCATGTATGCCATGTTATGTACTAGACCAGATATTACATATGCTCAGAGTGTCATGAGGAAATACCAGTCAAATTCAGGTGAGAATCACTGGACTGCAGTAAAAAATATCCTTAAGTACTTATAAAGAACTAAGGATGTTTTCTTGGTCTATGGAGGGGCTGAACTCCAAGTAAAAGGATATGGAGATGCTGCATTCCAATTTGATAAGGATGACAGCAAATCGCAAAGTGGGTTTATATTTACCTTAAATGCCGGTGCTATCAATTGGAAAAGTTCCAAGCAAACAACAACTACAGATTCTACAACTAAGGCTGAATACATCTCCATGTCTAAGGTAGCAAATGAGGGAGTTTGAATTAAGAAGTTCATAATTGAACTTGGTGTGGTTCCTAGCATTGTTGATCTTGTAACTTTGTACTGTGAAAACAATATAGCCATTGCGTAAGCAAAGGATTCAAGGTCTCAATAATGATCCAAATATGTATGGTGGCATTATCACCTAAGCAGAGAGATCATTGGAAGAGGTGATATTAATATAAAAAAAGTACCCACGAAGGACAACTTAACTGACCTTCTCATTAAAGTTCTGTCCCAACAAAAACATGATCGCCACTTAGAGGGCTTTGGTATTAGATACATGGATGATTGGCTCTAGTACTAGTGGAAGATTATTAGTGTAAGCCCTGTAAGTTAATCAATTTTGTGCTTGTTAAACACTACATTAATTAGTCATATTTCATGTTAAATACATTATGGATATTTTATATAATGCATGAGGTATTTCTTTATCCATAAGTTTATTTATAAAGTGTTATGAGAGACTTATATAGATAAAGTCCTTGGAACATAATGGCCTTGCAGAGAAATTATAAAAGTTATAATTATGAGATTCTTATGCATCAAAGCCTTGTTCCTAAATATGTTCCTAGTCATTATATTGTCAAGAATAAGGACATTGACAATGCTCAAAGGTTGGTACATGCTAAGCCTCTTTACGTTAGACGTAAGCAATTGATCTCATAGGTTGAAGTATGTGAGATACTTGGAGATAGTATGTGGGTGCTTGTTAAAGAACAAGTTTACTGAACATGACTCGTTATGAGAGTTTCATTTATTATTTCACTCAAGTGTCTATGGAAATACTCTCATGTGTCAGTAGTGTAAGTAATCCTTACACTTGTGATACTAGGTCATCTTGTATGTGAATTGTCATACTTTAATTTCACCTCTACGGGTCTAAAGATGACTATATGCTTAAACAAGATGCTTTTGGGCATGGCATGAAGCATTCGAAGATGAATGAGTAGTCCAAAGAGGATTCATCACCCTAAGTGATTTGAAGGGGACATATTTCATTTGCTCCTAGCTTATGTTGATTAAAAGTCCTTGGCTAAGGTAATATTGATCGATCAATATAAAAGCTAAAGGACTAACATGGATAAGTTAGAAAGTAGACACCGAGCCAGGCTTTCTATCTATCTTAGATATATGATGAAAGGACCAAATTATATTCAGATACTGTACACTGAAAGGTTAGTCAAATCATATTGACTCTCTTGACATTTGGGTGGTCATGACGTATTGATAGATGCTGCTCATGATCTATAAATATAAATATAAATTTTTAATTGAATTAATTTATATTTATTACCAATATGTTGGGAGCTTAATGGGTCACACACATAAGGTGAATTGTCAAAATTAATTTGATTCAATTGGATGTGATCTAATGGATTTTACAAAGGCTTAATCAAATTTAGTATTGGGCTAACTCAAATATAATTTGATGGAGTATTAAATAAAGGCTCAATTAGCCCAAGACATTTTATAGTCCTTGTTGAATATAAAGTAAGTCAATTCACTCTATAAAAGAATCCCTTAGCCACCTCTTGAAGAAATAGAAGAGTTCTATTTTATTTTCTTATGTGTTAAGATAAAATTACAGTCAAAAAGAAAGAAACACAAAGGGAGCTCAAAAGTAAAGATTTTGCTAACACAAACTTCAGCTTAGGGATTCACACACTCTTAGTGAAGAGATTTCAATAAATCACTATGTGGATCACCATTAGAGGTAGGACAACTATGCTGTTATGGTTTGATAAGTCTTAGTTGGTGTACAAAAGTTAAAACGAAAAGTCAAAGAGGACTCTACCAAAGAAAATTGACTTTCAGGTATGTCAAAATTTCTCTTGTGATTTTTCTATATTAGTTTCAATTAAAGTGATCCATGGCTTTAGGGATTAAAATTTTTTTTAATAATATTTCGCTGTGTATAAGTCATCTTAATATGATTTAAATCTCCAACCCATTATCCACTTCTCTCTACCCTTTCATACTTGGTATCTTTTAACTATAACAAGTTTTAAATTTTTCTTCCTCTAATTGATTAGGAACTCTACAACTTGAAAAAAGCTAACCTTAAAACTTTTAGTGCTATCCACCCCCCTTTAGCACACCAACGTAACAAATAAGTGGTACAAACCCTTAATTTAAAGCTTAACATCCTTTAGGGAGATCCATATAGCTTTGTAAAAGTATATTATTCTTGAGGGTGAATCCATAAATAGGCCTTCTCTGTTTGATGGATCAAATTATGGCTATTAGAGCACTAGAATGTCTATCTATATTAGAGCTCTTGATTATGAGATGTGGGATGTGATTATGAAAGGACATTATATTTTCACATCACTTAGGTTTGTCATGGGAGAAAAAATTCCCAAATCAAGGGCAAAGTAGACTGAAGCTGAGGTTAAAAGGTTCAAATTAATTTCAAAGATATCAACACTTTTCACTGTGCATTGACTCCCATTGAGTTCAAAAAAATCTTAGGTTGTGCCATAGTAAAAGAGATTTGGAAAAAACTTAAGGTCATCCATGAAGGGACTTCTTAAGTTAAAAAGTCCAAAATTGCTTTGCTTACCCATAATTATGAAATGTTTAAAATGGAACTGAATGAAGATATCTCTAGCATGTTCTATAGGTTTACCAATACTACAAACAAGCTTAACCAACTTGGCAAATTTATCCCTAAACATGAGTTAATCAAGAGATTGCTTAAACGCCTCCTAAAAGGTTGAAAGCCTAAAGTCATTTCCATCCATGCAGCTAAAGATTTAAATGTCATCACTTTTGATGAAATCTGTGGCTCTCTTTTCATACACGAACTTATACTAAAGGAAGAAGAAAAAGAAAAAAAAGAGAGCAATGGTGGCAGCAACGGGGTCTGATAGTAACTCTTTAAGTTCAGAGAAAGAAAAAGAAAAAATGGAAGAAAGAGAAAATTTTTGCTTGATGGCAAAGAAGAAGAATCTGAGGTAACATATAATCCTTGTGATATTTCATATGATGAATTCCAAGATGAATATGATTGTTTATATATTGAATTTGAAAAACTTGCATTGAAATATAAAGTTATAGGAACGAAAGTCGTGGCATTAGATGATGAATTGGAAAAGATCAAGCATGATTTTAATTTTATTGTTGATCAAAGAAACATTTTTCAAATAGAACTTAAGCACTCTTAAACAAACTTTGAACTTCTGAAGTTGGAATTAGAAAAAAAAAATTGAATTACAAAGAGTAGTAGATGAAAATGTTGCACTAAAGTCTTAATGGAGGAAAGTTCAAAATTGAAAATGAAAATTGAAGAAAAACCAAAAAGAAATGCAAATTTTAGACAAAAATTCAATGCATTTTCAAGTTATTGATATGACTTTTACTTGCATATGCATGCTTTATGAATTTTAAATTGTTTAAATGGATGTTAAAAGTGCATTTCTTAATAGTTTTATATAAGAAGAGGTATATATTGAACAACCTTTTGGCTTTGAAGTCTTTGATAAAATTGATCATGTACATTAATTGTGTAAAAGCCTTATATGGATTGAAATAGGCTCCTAAAGCTTGGTATGAAAGACTTTCTTAGTTTTTAATTGAAAAAAGATATTCTAGCAGGAGTGTAAATAATACGCTATTCATCAAGAAAAATGAAACTGATTTAATTGTAGTCTAAATTTATGTTGATGATATAGTGCTTAGTGCTTAGTGCTACTAATAAAAAATTTTGTGAAAATTTTGCTAAAAAATGTAGGGTGAGTTTGAAATGATTATGATAAGAGAATTAAATTTCTTCCTTAGTTTACAAATCAAGAAATATGAGGATGAGATTTTCATTAATCAAGCAAAATTCACTTAGGAAATGCTGAAGAAGTTTAGTGTGATGAATCTAAAATCAATAGAAACATCTATGCATTCTTCTACAAAGCTTGATAGAAATGAAAAAAGAGAAGGATGTGAACAAAAAGCTCTATGGAGGTATGGTTGGTTTACTACTTTATTTAACAGAAAGTAAACCTAACATAGTGTTTATTATATGCCTACATGCAAGATTTCAATCATGTTGTTGAAGTTGAATATATTTCACTAAGTAGTATACAACAAGAGTGCCATAAATATCTCTAAAAATCCTATTCAACACTCTAAAACCAAGCATATAGAAAGTAGACATCGTTTCTTAGAGATCATGCACTTAAAGGAGATATTAAGATAGATTTTGCAGACACCTTGTGTCAATTGGTTGATAGTTTCACAAAACTATTGAATGAAAAGCGATTTTGTAGATTTATGAGAGAATTAGAAATGATTGATGTTAATGAAGTCTAATTGTGCTAAATTGACCATGGTTTTGATGATTGATAGCATGATAATTATATTTACATTGTTGTGTAATTGATTGGGAAATGTTTTAAAGAGTTGAAGAGACATTATAAGGGAGGGAAGAATCACATTAATTAGTTTAAAACCCCCCTAATCAATTAAAACATTTTAATGTTAAGGTAGCTAACCCAAGTTAGTGAGTTCTTAATCAGTTAAAAGCTCCCTTAAATCGTTAATAAAAGTTTAAAAGCTTGAAAAGTCTCAAGTTAAAAACTCAGTAATCGATTAAGACCTACACTAATTTATTAGAGTACCTCAATCAATGTAAAATTACCATGCGGGAGAATTTTAAATAAATAAATAAATAACTGGACAAGCGGTACTAGAAACTACTCACTAAAAACATGGGCAACCAGTTATTAACTCTTAATAAAAGACCCTTCACCTACTTAGAGAATCATTTCAAAAAAAAATCAAGACCTAAGAACTTCCAGATCTTTTTTTCTCCCTCATCCTCTGAAAACTGACAAACTCTAAGTGAAGAAATTCAATGGCAAAAACATCTCTCACTCATAAGGTTGTCAGAAAGGGAAAAAAAGAGAAAAGGTGATGATCCTCCATTTCTTCTCCTGAACAAGAAAGGAAGAACCTAATAAACCTTAACCGATAGAAAGAAGGAATGCAAAAAGAAAATGCTAGAGAAAGGGAAAGGAACAATTCATACAATAATCTTCACAGGAAAAGGTACAGTTTTCACTTCACGATTTTGAAATAAATTACATGTTAATAGGTTCAAGAAAATTGAGAATGTAATGATTTCTTTTGGGAAGTTCTTTGATTGGCTTAGTTTTGATGAAGTACCGACAATAAAAGAGGATTTAGAAGGATATTTTGAATCCCTGAAACTAAGAAATTTGAATATCTTAAGGGATAGGATGTTTAGCCCCACATTAGTAAAAGAATTTTATTCTAGCATTATTTTGGACAAAACTGAATTGATTAATTAAGAAAAATTTACAAAAATGGTTTGAATGTCTTCCTAAATGGCAGAGAATTTCATATTAGTGTTTACGACTTAAGAAAGTTTCTTAAAATAGAGTTTGAAGTGGGAAATTAAAAATGTCCGAAAATATGATGCCAGTCATTTTTAGGAGATTGTGATTGGAAGAAAAGAAAAGTTTTTCTCTAGAAGCTATGCCAATGAGATTAAGAATGCTCAACTCAAGATCTTGCATTATTTCATTGCTACCATACTTTATGGAAGAAGCTGCAGTTTAGTTATGTAAGTACTCAAGACCTTTGGCTCATGGAATCTACTTTTAATGAAATTTCATTAAATGTAGCCAAGTTTATGATTGAGATAATCAGAGGGACATACCTAGGGAACAAAGCTAACTTGTCTTATGGCAATATCATCACATCAATTGTTAAGAAAAAGGGGATTTGGAGTATCAGATTTCAAGCTAATTTAATAAGAAAAGAAGAACAGGGAATCTTCTTGGGGAGAGAATTGAAGATGAGATATAAGCTGGAGAGCAAAGAGTGCATTAAATCTATTAGAGGCACCTTAATCCCACTTGGAACTAAAACTCCTTCAACACCTCAAGCTAGAGTCAATCAAGCCCACTATCAAGGTAAAATGATATTGAACCTTTTTATGAGGATTGATGAATGCTGACTGAACAAGTTGAAGATAGTTGAAATTAAGGAAAAAATATAACATCTTGAAGATCTCTTTCTCCAAGAAAAAGCAACCAAACCATAGCTGCAAGTGTGTCTAGTGAGAGGATTGCCATAGAGCAGTTTGAATTATAAGCATTTAACCATTAAGATAAAGTTGTGAAAGGAAAGCTGACAATGAAAACAAAGAACAAAGCACTAAAGTAAGTCTTAAAGCAAAACCAATTGAAGGAATTGAAAAAGAAAAGGAGGATGAAGAAATGGAAAAGGAAAATGATTAACAAAAAATAATGGAGAATGATACAAACTTAAATAAGAAAATTCAGTATCTATAAAGGCAGAAGAGAATTCCCTTGAAGAATTTGAAGGCATTGTTCTTTCAGATTTTATCACTAAAATTCTCAAGGAAGTTGAAACTGACCAGGCCAAACCAAAAGAAGAAAATGGAATAGGAAGCTTAGTCAGCACAACAACACCAAGAGAAAATTGCATGCTAAACAGTTTAGGATAAGGGAAAAACAACAATCACTATGTTTGTGCCTAAGAAAACTATTGGTAAAAGAAGAAAAACAAAGTCCACAAAGACCAAGGTATTCAAAAGAAGGAAATCTACCAAGATAGCTGAATCCACTGCCAAACCAACCTTTAAACTAGCATCCCCTAAACTTATATCCTCTAGATCCTCATCTAAACTTGAATCCCTTCATTCCCTCCATGTTGCTCCTCTAAATGTTCACTTATGAATTGATGAATCATCAATGAATGAGGCTTCTTTAGACTTTGATTAGTGGAACTCCAAACTTAGGTCCTTTTTTTTATTGGTGATTAAATAGGGGAGAAAATAAAAGGATAAGATGAACAATGTTTATGTTTATGTGTTTGTGTTTTGTATTATGTTTTTATGCTAAACTACTAATTATATATAGGTTCAATATTGGATGAATATATATATATATATATATATTCTAATGATGAATGCTTATATCTTTACACTGATATACTTTAGGGGTGCAATCCCTAAATCTTCACATAAAGGTTTATTATTTTGAAGACATTACATTCATAATCTAAGAGTGTTTTGTCATCATCAAAAAAAGGAAAGAATGTTAACTCCTTATATTTTTTATGATAACAAAATATTTCTTATTTATTAATATTTAACTTCATTATTTAAATATGCAGGATATAGTTTATTTCCCCTAACAAATTTGTTAATTAAGGGCAAGTCCAGATACTTGCCAAATTTGAAAATGAGTTAATCAATCAGTTAAAGAAAAAAGGAAAAAAGTGACTAGTAAAGACAGAACGGTGTTAACTAATTAATAAGGAGCCTTAACTAGCTAATGCATAATTGGGCGCTAGTTTAAAACAAGACAAATGAGTCTTAATCGGTTAGCACTAGGCTTAACTAATTAAGAATGTACTAGACAATGTAAAATAGAGGTCTGCTAATTGCTTAGAGCACAAGATTTAAAGAATCTTTAAAGCGTCAAAATTTAAATTTAAAGTGAAGGTTGACCGTTGAAAGGAGCTAAACTTGAGAAATTCAAATTCAAAGATTTTTAATTGATTAGAGCTTGTGTTAATCAGTTAAGAATGAAGAAAGTGAAGCTCCAATAAATTAAGGGGAAAGTTAACCAGTTAGAAAAAGTCTATTGAAGTAAAGAAGCCTAAAGACAGAGATCTCTCAATCGATTAAAGCATCCGGTAATCGGTTAATATAGAGCACACAACAACAAGATAGTCCAAGGTAAAGAAGCTATAATCGATTAAAGCTGCCTATAACTAGTTAGCCGAACTTTGTTTGCCCTTTTAAATTTAAATATTAGAAGATAAAATAACAGTTAGAATGACATCAGAGTTGTTCCTAACGGCTAGAATTTATCTTGAAGAGTAAAATTTATCTCCTCAAGTATAAATTGAAGCTCCAACGGTCAAAGAAGGTAGATTGAAACACTAGAGAGCCATTTTGAGCAAAAGAGCTAAAATACCTTCACCAAAAACATTTGTTTTTCATTCCTATCATTGAAAAAGTGTTTGAGCTTGATTGTAACCTTTCTAGATCTGTAAAAGTAATTAGTTATACTTTTTTTTTTTAGAAATTAGACTGTGAGAGGCACCCTAAGAGCACGTTTGGCTTAGTTTTTTTTTAACTTAAAAGCTATTATAAAGCTCTTATGAAAAATAATAGCTTTTAGAATTAAATTAAAGTTGTTTGGTAAATTTACTTTTTATAAGCTCTTTTTTATAGATTTGGCAAAACAACTTATATAAACTCTAACTTTAGTTAAAATTACTATAAAGGGTATTTAATAAATAACTTTTTATTAATCATGTTATTTTTTATTTAAAATAAAAAAATTAACTTATTTTTATCTATTTAAAATAAAATTTTGAAAATATAAAAAGGATTTTTATATAACATAAAGTTTATAATTAATAATAAATTATAAACAAAGAGTTCAACAAATAATTTATAAGTAACACATAATTCATAGATAATTTTTTATTGAATAATAATAAATAAATAAAATCAAGAAAAAAATTGAATCAAATAAAAAAATGAGAGATGAAAGAAAGCACTCAATTGACTACTAAAACCCTTAACCCTAACAATAAAGGAGAACCCATAAAAGAAGAAGAGAAGTCTAGTGTGGTATAATAATTTAGGAAAATTATGTTTAGCTATTGATATCCTTATCAACAAAATTCACTTCCATAAACAATATGTTCTCAACAACCATAATAAACAAATATTATTTTAATTTTCATCTAATTTATCTCAATAACCATTGACCTATTTAATTAATTATTCTAATTATAATAATCAAATATTATATACAATATAAAGAAGTTAAGAATAAATAAATATCACATAATTACTATATCAAATAATAAGTTGAGAAATATCAACTAATAAAGAGAGTTTTCCAAGTCCAAAAAAACAAAGATAGAAAATAAAATGAAAAACAAAATAGAAAGAAAAAGAAGAATAATATCTGAATGCAATTTTGAATTTTGAATCTTCCTTTTTCTTAATTTTTGTAAGAACAAAAAAAAAATCTTAAAATGATGATTTGCAGAAAGGGAAAAAGGAGAGGCAGATCGATAGGGAAAGAGAGGGGTATTTTTTAAAAGAGAGGATCTTCTTAGGTAAAATAGCTCTTCTAATAAGCTGACGTGTTTTTTTTTTTAAAAAAAAAAAGAGGAGAGAAAACTCCTAATTGGAGCTTTTTATTAAACTTTTGTTTTTTAGATTTTATTCTTTAAAAAAAGTTATTTTTTTAAGAGTTTTTACAAAATCTTGGCTGATCCAACTTCTATTTTTAAGTAGTAAATAAGCTAAATATAAGCCAAGTCAAACAGGTACTAAAGACTATTATGAGGGATTAGAACTTAGGTGAGAAGCTCCTATTGTAAAACTTAGTGGAAGCTGTTAATTCCACTGGTATAGTGAAATTAGGTTAAAAATCATTGATTAAGAGATCAAGGTAGTGGATGTAGGTCAAAAGGATTGAAACACTATAAATACTTGTACATTGTCTACTTCTCTCTACCTTTGCTTACTTGGCGTCTTTTAACTATACCAAGTTTTAAACTTTCCTTTCTTTAATTGATTAAGAGCTCTATAAGTTGAAAAGAGCTAACTTTAAAATTTTTAGTACTATTCATCTACCTCTAGCATACCAACGGGATCAATACATTCTTAACCAATATGGAATTCAAATCACAAAACCCACTCAAAACTCAAAAAAATAAAAGAATTGACATTATCTAACTTACTCTATGTTGCCAATTTCTTCTTTGTCACTGTTAGGTTTATTCTCAACTTGTTTGAACACTTCCCAATCTTTTCAGAATAAGTAAAAAGATCGTTTAATATTTCTGCATTGTTATATATTTATCGTTTCTCTTTACGATAATGTCTACTAAATCAAAGAAAATCATTGTCATACATGCAACAGAGGAATATTTTATTTTTAACAAATTATCTTTTACTAAATTTTGGTATTATTTATTTTTTTCATCTATTTGCATGCGTGATTGAGAAGTCTTCATTTAAGGGTATTTTTGTTTAAAAACATTATCTCTGAGTTAAAAATAATCAAAATTATAGAAAAGATTATTTTGAAAAGCAATTTGTATTTGAGGGTTAAAGAAATTATCTCACACAATTATCCGTAAAAGTATTAACGTACCCATCAAAACAAGCTAATATTACTTATTTTTATTGGGGTTTTGGCCAAATTTGAATCGATTGTTGTTACTGATGATTTTGAAAAGGGCAATTGGATGGCTTATTTGGTTTGATAGAATTTGTTTTTCATTTCATTTTCTTCAAATTTTCAATCGCTTTCCTCTTGCTTTCCACGGTGCTTGGATTTGCCCATACCGTCCACGACGTAAGCTTTCCCGTAAGGACATAAAAGTACTTGAAACAAAATATTAAGGACTTTTTTGTCAATTCATCATAAACCCCAGAACAGCCGCACCTCTTCCTGCTCTCTTTCTTTCTTCTTCTTCCAAAGTGCAGAAGAGAAACTCAAATGATGAATATATAGGAGAAAAGAGTCCGCCAATCTGAGCGTTATTTGCTGACCTTTAATTTGTAAGATCTAAATCTGATCAAAAAAGAAAAAGCAATGGAAGAGGTGAGATCAGCTGTGGGGGAGCACATGGAATTAATGGCGGATCTAGTTCAGAAGCTATCTTCGGAACTCCGTTCGGGCCTCCGACCCGCTTACAATAACTTCATAGGATTCTTCCACGCCATCGACTGGAAGGTATACTCTCTTTGTTTTCTTTTTGATTCCCGAGAAACCGAGGAAATTTTGAGGGGACTTACAAAATCTGGATATTTGAGATTGGAATGAGTGCTTTTGATTATTTTCTCGTCAGCATTTTCTCAGTAACCGAACAGAATGTTCCTTAATGGTTAAGAAGTAAAATTTGAGAGGAAAATCGGCTGTGAAAATTCTGTTTCAAAAAAAATAGGAGTAAAGAAAAAGTAGATTTTTTTTTAAAATGTTATTTTGAAGCATGTAATTTGATTGCATAATGCCAAAAATATCAATTAAATTGTTGATTGCAACAATTCTAAATCTTAGTTTGAATTGGAAATGATGTCCTATTCCAATTCTCGACCTGATCTATCCAGTGGGAAGGCAGTTTCGAGTTAGATGGTTGCAGCTCTATTATAATGTTGATATATGGTTTTCAAACTAAACATTTGGTGCATGGTTTGTGAGATTAATCTTACTTTGAGCTTTTTCATCTTAAATTTACGAGTTCAGCTATTCCTAACATGAATCTAGCTTTAATGCATGGTTGTGAGTAATTGAAACTCTTCAAATGGGATGCTTAAAGCCAAAAATATCATCATTTGGATGACTCGTTGTTTATCATCAGGTCTTAGGAATTGTCCTTATTTTCAATATGACAACATAGCTGCAATGTTAAAGGTTCTTTTGTTTTGTGTTTTTATTATATTTTTGAAGCATGACAGGGTTTGGGGTGCTAATCTGACTTGATCTCACTTGAGTTCTTTATCTAGCTTCTATTCAGAACAATTTGCTAACCCACTTTGTTTTTTCGCTCTTGTTGGTAGGAACCATGGTTAATCTGCTTACTGGCATTCCATGCTGTCTTACTGATAATAACAATCTTCTCAAGGAAGAATACTAACTTCCAGATGTGTTTGTTCCTTCTGGCGTGTAAGTTTGGTGCCTTGTTATCTCCAATCACCATTGTTATATCAGTATTTAGATCTCTCCTCATGACTATAGTACTTTGTGTATCAATCATATTGATTACTTGCTTAATTTAAGTCCGAAGCTTAATACATAAACTGTCTTCTTGTGGTTGAATGATCAAGGACATATGTAATATTGCACATTAATAAGTCATAAAGACCTTGCAGTTTGATCATGGTTGGCCCAATAGTCATTGACAAGTCTGTATTCTCTCAATTAACAATTAATAGAGTTTCCTTGAGCCCACCTCTTCAGTGAATAAGAACAATGTACAAGGCTATTTAAAATTTCTAATGAATAGAGATGTCCCAATTACACCTTTGTTTTAAAGTAAAGTGTGCTTTGGATGCATGAAATCTTCAATTCCAGAAGGTGAGAAGGATGCATTCATTTCAAATTTTCTTCTCAGCTCAAAATGTACACCAAGATGCATAAATAATGAAAGAACAAGCAGAAATAAATAATTAGTGCAGCAAAAGATGGTTCTCATTCTATAGCCACCCTAAAAGTTTTAGAGGTCCTGTTTCAAATCTAGGGCTTTTGTCCATCATTGCATGCGAAGTTGGATTGGGAGACAGAAGCCTAGTGTTTGAGAAGATATCCATAGAATGGTGATGTTTACTGGAAAGAACTCTGAATAGTTTTCAAATAATAACAGTAGATGGCTTGATAGGCAAAAGAACCCCTGTTAATCTTCATATTTAGGGTATGTACACTTTCTTGCATGTCTGCTTCTAGCCTCTTAGCCCTATAACCTTGATAGTCATCTTTGTAGATATGGGACATAAAGTAGCAACCTTCCATACAAGTGAATGTTTAAATTTTAACTAGGATGTCTAGTTGTTGGCCTCAAGCAAGGGATCCAAGAAATAAGACTCAGTTTCAGAATTTGTTTTTAAAATTTCTTTGGTTAAGCCATCTGTGGAGTCAATAAAGTAGAAAACAAAGTTGAAACTTTTAATCCAAATTATCTCACCATGAGACGTGGTCAATAGTATAGATGGCTATAAGGCTATGAACCTTTACCGCAGCCAATCTCAGAGTCTTTTTTTTTTATATTTTTTTTATGAGTATCCTTGGATTCAACACAGCTGAAATTTTGGGATGAAGATCATCTAGCCATTGAGGGGGCCATGAGAGAAAAAGGTTGAAGTCATTATACCTGCTCTGCAGCCCGTATACATCCGTTTATGGGTTGCAAGTCATATATTTATTTACATTTTTTACAGTTGTTGGAAATTTTGATTAATAAATCTTACTGAATAGAACTTACCTGAGTAACCAGCAGTAACTCAATATTGAAGCCTTTTAATGTCATCAAGCTGCCTAGGACCATTAGCACCAATATAGAAGCCTTTCAATGTCATAAAGCATTCCGAAACAGTTAGCCCTCAACTGCGTGTCTGCACAAAAAGTCATCTCTGTTGTTTATTTTCTAGCAAATTAGTCTCTATTGTGTTACATGCACACCAAACATCCATGCAATGTGAAAACAATATTGTAGTTCAATTTAGTTTGAATATTCTTGGCAATTCTAGCTTATATGCTTCATGATGTCTTGTAGTGGTTGGTGTATATCTTGCTGAGACGCTCAATAAATTCCTTGGTGACAACTGGAAGAGGTTTGCAACCCAAAATTATTTTGATCCAAGTGGACTTTTTTTATCAGTACTGTGGTCTGGGCCTCTTCTCGCTATTGCAATCATCATCTTGGTGAGTGTTCAGGAACTCCTTTTCCTGTGCTCCTTTTGCTTGAAAACTTTTTACCTCTCTCTAAACCTTAACCTCTGGTTCTTTCTGCAGATAAATACTCTCTTTACCATGTGTTTCCTAATAGTTAGGTGGAAAAAAGCCGAGCTCAGACACCGTGCAAGGCTTTCTCGGAACAAGCAGGATTGAAATTACCTTGTGCTGCATTGCTGCCTTTTCTAGTTCGATAAGCATGAGCAATACATGTTAAATTATTTTTAGATTTTTGTTTGTTATTTACTTCTTATTATTTCTAGAGTTGCTTTATAGTATTTTGTGTTCTTTACTTCTTTTCATAGAGTAATCCCCTTGCTATCCTCAAAAAAAAAAAAAAAATGTTGTGCGCTTGCATCATGGTCTCCTTTCAGAACGGATTAGGAGGTGCAAGATAAATTTTCCATTTCTATTTCATCCTTGGGGCGTTTAAAATGGTGTAAATCATTAGATGGGCAGGGCTATTTGCTCTAGTTTTGTGTACCATTCAAGTTTTAATTTCAGCAAAATTCAGTTAGTTCTTATTTCCCCATACTTGGTTATTGTTCAGGCATATGTAATGAGGTCTTAGAATTTTAGCTGTTGCGTCTGGGCCTATTGCAAATTTTAAGAATTTCTCCCTGTTAATTAATCTATATAATTAGGAAATTTTTTAATGTGATGGACATTTTTATTATCTCGTAAATGCTATG
Source organism: Theobroma umbraticum (assembly GCF_002168275.2). Taxonomy (NCBI): domain Eukaryota; kingdom Viridiplantae; phylum Streptophyta; class Magnoliopsida; order Malvales; family Malvaceae; genus Theobroma; species Theobroma umbraticum. Next base: position 702,207 of record NW_018397287.1, read on the forward strand.
TCATGAGACATATAAACTATAAATTAAATCAATAGGTAAGGGTTAGTGGTTCTTTTCTTTGGCCCCAAGTATTAGTAAGATTTTAGGAGATTGCAAAAGATATTTGTAGTACCCTAAGAGTCCATGTTAAAGTACGAGTTTGACCAGATAAACACATGAGAGCTCAGTTGGCAGAGCCACAAACGTCTAACCGGCAGAATTAGCTTATTACGCGTGATGGCAGAACTAGCTATTACTAAAATTCAGCTACTAGACTTGGAAAGTGGAGGCAGTGGTTGCATTTCTGGATGAAGGTGCTTTCTTTGCACCAAATTTGTAAGAAAATGGCTAAAATAGTGTTGGCAAACATGGTATAGATCTAATGGCAAAAGTGAAAGCAAGGACATGTGGCATGATCCTATAAAACCAAGAGCTCTATGCATATTGATGCTGAACCAAAGAAAAGACTCCTATGACTCACACATCTCAACACAAGTCAAAACTCAATTATCCAAGTCCTTGGCTTTAAAAAAAATATGTTATCTTGGCTACATTAGCTATTTTGTCATTAAACTCTTAGTAAGCAATCTTTTAAATCTCTATCTCTGACAGCCATTCTGGTTATTTCTTGTGTTTTGCAAGCTTGTCGAGTACTTTTCAATCAATTCAATCAACCCCAACAAATTGCCTTTTAAGTTTGTGCAACTTTCACGATTTAAACCTCATTCATTTGAGTAATATGTCTATTGCAGTTTTCTTTAATTTCAATTATATTTATCAGATTTGTTACTTTGTGTTTCTGTCTATCATTATGCTATTTTGATTATTCACTTTTAATGGTTTAAGCTTCATTGCAGCTTCAAAAGGGACCATTGGTCGAGACATCTTCCCAAGGTCGAAATCATTTGATCAATTTACCTAAGGTGCCTTTTAATAAGACCACTCCTACTAGCTTTTCGTTTGGAAGGGTGGAGGTCACACTTTGATATTTCTTATACAAAAAATAATTAACATGCTTGATAGAATTAGTGTGGCAAAATAGAAATCTTCTCGAGAAAACATAAGGGCCATGGCCAAATTGGTTAACAAAAATACTGATGTCCGAAGAAACGAGACAACTATCAGTAGGAAAATTCTTGAAGAACCCATTGAGAAATTGTCCTACAACCATGCTGGGGGCCAGAGCAACCTTCCACAAAAGTGGATGAGACATAAGTTAGAAATAACGAGCGGCTTGTGGCCCAAGATCGACTAGAGCATTATCAGCCCCCCAAGTTGGAAAGCGCGAAAGCAGCCCTTTGTATAGGCCTACTCCTAGGTAGAAAATCGAGCCTACCTAGGTAGATCGTGATCAGTGGCCGTTCTGGTGTAAGAAGTATACAGGCCAAACTTACACAGAATTTATTGCCCGAGTCAAGGCCCTTACAAAAATATAGGCTCTCAGTTTACCATGGCTACCCTACACTTGTTCTCCGTTGGACAAGTCTGTCAGTATATTACTTGTGTTTAAATACAGTTGTTACACTTGGCCAATAGCAGTGGATAATAAATGTGTTTTGTATTCATGACTTGCGGATATTGTCACTAACAGTCTTTTGATTGTTTTAGATTACGGATATTAATCATGAAGTACATTCTATTTGGTATATTCATATTGTACATATACGTTGAGATGCATCTCCATATTTTGTCCATGTATGAAGGATTATTGAAATGAACCATGAGACTTGCTTGGGTGACGTCGGGGCGTTGTAAAAGATACTCGAGCGTTGTAAAAGATATCAATCGTGGTGAGATTAAAAACCCCACTAAGATGAGCTACCAATCTTGACAAAGCTAGAAAATCCCATTAAGGTGAAGAGTAGTCAAAATCCCACTTTAGTTGGTTAAGCCAAAGATATTAAAGCCTCTTAATCTTTAAAAAGAGCCTACAGAAATAAACACTCCTGCTTAAGAAAATATTATTTATTAACTTTCAACTTAGATGTCCCATAACTAAACTTAAGAGTCCTATTTATAGTATTATAGGCCCACATCCTAAAAAAATTCTACTTCTAGTTGTCTAATCTAATTAGAATAATTAATAAAAGATTTAAATAAAATAAGTGTTCTATTCCTAAATAGAATATGACTAGCTTAAAGTCCTAATACAAGTAAAGGAAGAATTCTATTATACTTATAATTCCTAAATCAATTAAAATTAGCAAAAAACTAAATTAAATAAAATATAATCCCAGACACTCCTGTTCCATTCTCCTTGGGTTAGAAAAACTCGACTCTGACAAGTAAGCCTTGACATACTCCACATTTGGATCCACATATTATCATAGTCCATACCAACCATTGAAATAACTCATCTGGTGTTTTCAAGGTTGTCTCCCATTCGTCTCTAAGTCGCATTCTAATTTGATGATATCTTTTCTTCAAATCGATCTTCAAAAACACCTTAAAACCAATGAGCATGTCATCCAATCGAGGGATAGGAAAATCATACTTAACTGTAGTCTTATTAATGGCATGGTTGTTTACAAAGCTACTTTATAAGTTTTCCAAACTTTTGTTGACCAATTTTGTTTGACCAGGCTTGGATAAAAGTGAAAATACTTCATTCTCCTTAGAGACTAATAAGAGACGTAAATGGTTTAATTCACAATAAGCTTTGTTTAAGCCAGACATAGTGATACGTGCTTTATCTTCCTCTCGTCTCTTTAGTCAGTATTCTGGCTTTAATGGAGTCAATATAATTTTTACTCCATCCTTAATGAAGGAATAAGTATTCTTGTATCCATCATGGTGAGCTCGACGATCATATTGCCATAGGCATCCTAACAACAAGTGGCATGTGTCCATTAAGATAACTTCACACCAGACTTCATCTTCATACTTATTTCCAATAAAGAATTGAACACAGCAATGCTTTGTTACCTTAACTTAGTTTCTTTTTCTCAGCAATTGTAACTTGTAATGATGAGAATGTACTTTAGTTGGAAGTTTCAACTTTTCCACCATGTAGTTGGCAACGACATTCTCACAACTTCCACTATCAACAATGACATTACAAACCTTCCTTTGGGATGTGCACCTTGTATGAAATATGTTATGAAGAAACCAACTTTCATCTTCTGTCATCATAGTAGTGTTAAGGTTATGACGAACAACAAGAGCTTCTCCATGGTCAGCAGAAACTTCTTTTATCTCTTCGTTATTGAATATTTCTAGCTCATCCTTTATTTCATCATCATATTCATTATCAACTGGTTTTAATTTTTCTCAATTCACACAATCTTTTTCTTCTACTAAGGAAATAATTCTTCAATTCAGACAATCAAAAGCAATATTCCCAAATCCTTGGCATTTGAAGCACTATTTGTTCACATTAGAAGAATAAGGAGAAGTAGTCTCATTATTGTTTGGAGCTTTGGAAGAGTTTACCCTTGGAGGTGGAATAGTTACTGAACTTTGACTTTCATGGTTTGAGATAGATTCTTGTTGTCTAGATAAACTCATTGAGCCTTTTTGTAATCATTGTTTCTCAACTTTTAATGCTAATCTTATGACATCATTTAAGTTCCAATATGGTTGTAGTTGAATAACATATGCAATTTCAACATTGAGACCATTAAGATAATGAGCTACAGTTTGTTCTTAAGGCTCATGGACATTGCACTTCATGTAAAGTTGTTCTAACTCCATTGTATATTCTTCCACTAACATTGTTTTTTACCTCAAGTTATGAAATTTGATAAAAATTTCTTATCGATAATGCTCAGGAATGAACTTATGCTTGATTTCTTGACGTATTTTATCCCATGTACAGATCTTGTTGTGATCTTCTCTTTTTCATTGCCTTTTGAGATTTTTGCACCAAATAGAAGCGTGTTTCTTTAATTTAATTGTCACAAGCTTCACACGTTTTTCATGGAGAATATCTTTGAGTTTGAAAACTCTTTCCATTGTGTAAAGCCAATCAAGGAAGCCATCAGGATGAAATCTTACTTCAAACTCAGGAATGTCAACTTTAATTCCCAAATCTCTGGTAGCAGCAGTTCTCAGGCGACGAATAGGTACTTCTTCATCAGAGGATGAATTTTGATGGAATGGGATGGTGTCATTCTCTTCATCACTACAGTTGCTATTGTTGATTTAAGCATCACGTCTTGCTAGTTGCTCTTGTAATTCTTGAATTTGATGACGTAGTTCTGCAATCTCGATCTCATGATCATCTCTTTGACAATTTTGACGTCTTGGTGTCAATTTATTATATGGTGATGACGATGTGGTGATGTAGAGAAAAAAAAAGATGATGATATGACTATAAAATAATAAAAAAAATAGAATTATCCGAACAAGAAGTGTCGAAACCCGTTAACGAACTTAAACTACATAATGAATAATGATCTTCCTGTTTTGATACCAAACTGACGTTGGGTCATTGTAAAAGACACTTGGGCATTATGAAAAATACCAATCATGGCATGGTTAAAAATCCCACTAAGGTTAACCACCAATCTTGGCAAGGTTAGAAAACCCCACTAAGGTGAAGAGTAGCCAAAATCCCACTTTAGTTGGCTAGGCCAAAGATACTAAAGTCTCTTACTTTTTAAAAAAAGCCTAGAGAAATAAGCATTCCTGTTTAAGAAAATATTATTTATTAACTCTCAACTTAGATGTCCCATAACTAAGCTTAAAGATCTTATTTATAGTATTATAGGCCCACATTCTAATAAAACTCTACTTCTAATTATCTAATATAATTAGAATAATCAACAAGAGATTTAAATAAAATAGGTGTTCTATTCCTAAATAGAATATAACTAGCTTAGAGTCCTAATACAAGTAAAGGAAGAGTTCTATTATACTCATAATTCCTAAATTAACTAAAATTAGTAAAAAAACTAAATTAAATAAAATACAATCTCAAACACTCCTGTGTCATTGGGTCTAGCAAATTATATTTGTATGAACTCTTGCACCGAAAATGAGTTGTGACAGTTGCTAATCATCATGACTTTGTAAATTAACTAGGAGAGGCTTGAATAATAAGGTGGTCCTCATCCTGTTGCCTCTAGTCTAGAATCTCCTAACTAATAAGCTCCACAGTATGATTGACTCCCTGTAAACCAACTACAAAATCCTTTAAGATCACTTCCTAAGCTGTGGGTATTGCATTCCTAAGTCTCATAAACCTCATGATCCTTTTTACCTTAGTCAAGACCAAATTAAGTGCATAGTGGGACAGTTGGGTGAGTTGGATATCATATTTTATCATTGACATATCTAGAGTCTATATCAAGGTCTCAAATTCTTGTGCCTTGGTATCTCTCACGCTATCAGGTAAAAATCAATCCAAGAATGCTTGGACAAATTCATCCAATGTAAGTTAAGCTGATTTTCCTGTTTTAAGGGTCACAAACTAGATTCAGGCTACATCGTTCAGCCAAAATCCCACTAATTCAACTGATCACTTGCTAGAACATCCCAATGCTGAGCATATACATTCCATATCCTTTACGAATCTTTACGGATCCTCTTTGGCATCGGAGCTGGTAAACATGAGGGGCTTAAGTTTCATAAAATCTGCTAATGTCACCATAATTTCCCCACTGCCTGGTTCCATTGCAGGCATATACTCTAGGTCTTTAGAATTGGAATCTATCCATTCCTCTGGTTCTACTTTGCCCCAACTACGAAACTCAACAAACTCATGTGCCAAACTGTGCAACCCTATTGCTAAATCCTTTAGAGTGACATTTCTTCCCGTCGGGCGAGCATCTCTAGGTTCCTCATAGTCATCCCCAATAGGCACATCATCGGGTTCTACATTTCAAGCATGTCTCACAACTCTAGCTCTTCCATAACTCCTTGACGAGGATGTCTATGGTTTGACCATAGTTTAATCGAGGGCATCATGTTTCGTTGTAGCCTTTGAGGCAGCTTTCATCTTAGGCGGCATCTTTACCTAGACGAAACAAAATCATGTTGAAAATTCATATTCAAAATCATGGGTAAGCTTACTGATGACTTAAGGATTCGCATAGCTTCTCACTGATAATTCTATTTTATAGAATTATTTTAGTCTAATTTTGTTATTAAATATTAACTAAGTCTTCAATTTTCAATTATAATCTACTTATTTTTAGTTGTTTTTATAATTATTTTATTTTTAAGTAAGTTATTTTAATTTTATGTTATTTCTTTTAATTTGATTGTTATTTATTAGTTTTTTATATTTTTCGCAAAAGCTAAAAGAAGTGGGCTTAATTTTGAAAAGTAAGGTATTGAAAGACCTGAAAGTCTATTTGCATATGCTTCAGTGTTTTGGCCATAACTTGTGTTATAGGACTCTAAATGATGTGATTCGTGGACCATTGGAAAGCCAAGAGATAGAGATACAATTTTTGTGAAGATTACTTTACCCATTTCTACTTGAACATAGAGAAAATCGTGTTAGAAAAGGGTTGGACTTGCTGTACTGAGAATGGAAATTTTTAAAGACTAATAATTAATTTTTTGGGCTTTTCATTACACTTTTAAGCCCAATTAAATCATAGGTCAACTCGGAGAACTATAGGTTAAGTTTATTAGTATAAATAGGATATTTTTAAGAACATTAGGATAGACAACTTTGGAGATTCAAGAAACTAAAAGTTAAGGCTGAAACTTGGAGAACAAGGCATCAAATATTTGTTTTCTTCCTTGGCTTTTATTTTTCTTGTTACTCTCAATAGTTGAAATTATTATAATATTATTTACCTTTGCAATCATGAGTAGCTAATTTTCTTTTTATAGTATTGCAATTGAACTTACATGTAATCTAATTTTTTAATCTTTTTCTTAGTCATCTTCAATTAGATTTGAATTGTTTATTCTAATTTGTTCTTAATGCTTTTAATTACTTGGCCGCCAATTAAATAGATTTAGAAACCTAAACAAACTTGGAAAAGAGAGTTTAGTGTAGACTAAAATTGGAATAGCATATGATCATATTCATTAATTAACATAAGGATAGGGATATACCTATAAGCGCTATGTAGTCAGATTAGAGCCTGAACTTAATGAATTTATTTTAATTTCAATTCACATAGGGATATAGTATTTTGCTTAAAATAAATATTTTTATAATTTGAGTCAGAAGACCCTTATAAATAACTTAAAACTCTAGGTTAGCAATTCAAGCCATTTAAATAAATTAAGGAAGAGAGGTAAGATTTAGATGACGTGTGAGGGATATTGTGGCTTGTTTAATTTGATATTTACTCAAGTTATTATTATTTTGATTTTTCTTAGTTTAAATTTTGGTTAAGTATTTTTAGTTAGTTAATTTAATTATTCAATATTCATTGTTTGAATAAGATTAAATTGTTATAATTTTAGTAGTTAGTAAAATTTTAGATCAATTCTTTGTGGGATCGATACTCTGCTTGCTTATATACTATCTATTTGATACATATACTTGTGTAGTAGAATTTTAACTGACACTCGCTCATGAATTGTGTTATAGTCACAAAATATGAATAAGACTCTACACTAGTCCTTACTACTCCGCTAATGACATAGACTGACCTAGGACTCTCTAAAACCTAGGTTCACTCTAATACCAAGTCTGTCATGACCCAAACCTAGGGGTCCGCAATCCACATGCATAAGCCTTTCAAGCAAGCTTGTGAAACCCTAGGGAACCTTTATTCTTAAGTCCTATTTATCATGATCCATTTGCATAAAGCCATCTAGCGAATAACATATCATGAAATCATTTTTAACATTTAAACATTTAGCCATCTTGGCTCATTTCATTTACAGGACTTAAACATAAATTCATATACAATGGTTGTCTCGCCAAATCTACTTAACATCTCTTTATGTTGACATAGGGTAGTGTAGTGCTCACATAATTCATTTAAAACATAACCATTTCATACATTGTGAAAGTATAAGACTCACCTATGACTCAACAAAGACACATTGCTAGTGGATAACTTATCACTTGCCAAAATTTGCATGTCTGCCATCGACAATGCTAAGCCACCTAATCCTCGATGTTTATTTATTTACACAATACAATCAGACGGGGTGAGTCACACTAGTACTCAATGAGTAGGAGCATAAATCAATTATAATTGTGCAAGGATAGTGGCTACACATATCATTTAAAACATACATATACATCAATAAGCCCAATATAGTTATAATAAGATAGGTCGGCCCTCACCTATTTTCAACACATCATTATTACCTTGGCAGCCATACTATGTTGCTACATATAAACATTATACATAAAATGGTAGGGTGATCTATGTGCATCATGCCTACCATAACCCATCATCAGTGTCATTTATTAGCTTTATCTAGTGTATGAACTAGCCCACCACTGCCGTCTACATACTTTCTAATCATACGTACCTCTTAGGCATCCACATCAATGCAAAAGTCCTTAAATTCCATAAGCTCACATTTCATTATATTACATTTATCATATATTTATGGGTTTTACCTCAAGCCTTTACATAATCATCAATTCACAGCATAATATATCATAATGTACATTTCATATCCTATGGCATGCCACTACACATTTATACATCATAGCATATTGTAAAGTGGTCTTCCATGGACATAACTTAGTCATGTACAATGGCCAACTAATGGACAACATACATCATCATGTCACACCCCATTATCGAAGCAAATGGCAGAGTCTGTAATCATCATCCATCGAGTGGTCCTCCTTGGACATAACATAGTCATGTCCAGTGGCCAACCAACGGACAACATAATCATCATGTCACACCTCATTGTCGAAGCAAATGGCGGAGTCTATAATCATCATCCGAAGTATTCTCGAAAGATGGCATCATAGCACTATAGGTCAGACAAAACCACCATCCTTGTAGGCATCATACGTAACCATCACATAGTAGGCAAAAATCATAGGCAGGATGAAACCATCATCCCTATAAGCAGAACATAACATCATGCATAGCAAACGAGAATCATAGGCGAAACGAAACCACCATCATTTCTTACCATTGACAACTTTTTTATATAGAGTTATTTTGACACATTTTGGGAGCTTAAGTAGCTAAATCATTGAAATTTTAGGTTTGAATTTTAGCATTTTATGTTTTTTTCTAGTTTAAGTTTGATTACATGTTGAATAGTTAATTTAAGTTATTTTACTTCAATTTTATGTTATTTTTCTTTAAATTACTTTAAGAGTAGTTATTGCTGATTTCTCTTACTGCATTTGTAAGAAATTTGATGAAAAAGGCTCATTTGATGAATATTCATACAAGTATGGTGATGGCTTAATTTGTATATGTTTCGTTATTTTGACCATATCTCTATATAGAACTCCAAATGAGGTGATTCTTGGACCATTAGAATACAGAGACGAAAGGCTACAACTTTTATGTTTACCGTAGCACCTAGTTCTGATTGTGTCATGGTAAAAATATTTGTCTAAGTTAGAGCATTGCAGTAGTATGCATGGAATGAACATGATATGGTTTTAAAGCATATCTTTCACTCTAGAAGTCCAATTGATGTGATTCTTAAGCCATTGAAAATTAAGAGATAAGGATAAAACTTTCATGTTCATCACTTCACCTAGTTCGAATAATATCGAGGTGGAAATTTTGTTGGAAGATTTTTGACTACTGTAGTTTTGCACAAGGTAGCATGTGGAGGAAGGTTGTGGCCTTGAGTTACTCAAGGCTGCAACACTGAGGAAGCCACGACTATAATGTCGAGGAGAACAAGACTGCAGCACTGGTGAAATGAAGGGTACTGTACATATTTCTAAGGCTAGAGCACCGCAACACTAAGAAATCATGGCAGTGGCGCCGAACTATTTTCTAAAAATAAAAATTTGATAGGATTTTGAAAATTAGATTACTCAGAGTCTATTTAAGGGACCATTTTCAAAAGTTTTAAGGGGGAGGCAACAAGCAACTATTGTAAAGAAAAAGAGCCAAGAACAAAGTAAAAAAACAAGAGAATTTGAGAGAGAATTGAGATTGCAAAGCTTTTATAATTAGTTTCTTTCTCTATTTTTGCGTTTTTCTTATTTTTTTTTGACTTGGATTCATGCCTAAATTTCTTTAGATATTGTTGTTATTAGTTATTATGAGTTAAATTATTTTTCTAGGATTGTGGCAGATTTCAACATGTAATCTGAATATTAGTTTCTCTTTTATTTACTATGAATGGGTATAGTTTTACTTATTCAAATTTATTTTTAATGCTTTTGATTGTCTAGCCAAAATTAACTAATTTGTAAATTGAATTAAGACTCGATAGAGAGATTTTATATTGGACTAAGGCTTGAATAGTATATGTTCACGTCATTTAGGTGATTTGATTCACAATTTAGGTAGACATATGTCAATTGTCATACATAGCCAAATTAGAACACTAACTTAATAAAACTTATTTAATTAGTTGTAATAGACATATAGTGACCCAATTAAATTAGGCATATGTACAAGCATCTCGACGGAGAGTTGTACATAGCTTTGGATTCTAGGTTAGTAAAACCACCCATGAATGTAAATAATAATAGAAACTGTTATCAGATGAAGTGTTAAATGTACTCATAATCCTAGGTCTTTAATTTATTGCCTTTGTCAAGTATATTTAATTTATGTTGATTAATTTAGTGTTTATTTTAATTTTGTTTTAATTAGTGTTTTTCCAATTTTCAGATTACTAAATAAGATTAATTTATTATAAAATTATATTACTTAGTGAAAATTTAGAAACAAATCCTTGTGGGAACAATGCTCTATTTCTACTATATTACTTGTTTGCGATAGCATGCACTTGTGTGAAAATTCAACAACCACCATCCCTGCTGGCAGCATATATCATGATAGGGATATAGACACACTTAACCTCGTAACGTATATTATCTAGAAATCCTCCATGGACGGAACATGCTTGTTTCACATCATAACATTGTTTGGAATCATTCACAGACAATTTATAGTTGTCATTCATAATCTCAACCAATCATGCTCATCATCATAATATCCCATCATCATCACATTAGCCAAGGTACTATCCATTTAGGCATTTTGCATAGTTCTCATGACATTAACTTAGTCTAGACATAACAACCTTAGACATGCATATCATATACATATCAAGCTATACATCATTTTCCCATGTCATAGTTTCATGATTACATCAGCATATCATACTTAACCCAAATACAATCCCTTTTGGCAATTCACATCGCTCCTAACATCACTAGTCTAGGAATGCTATACATATGGTGTGTATATAACATATATCATGCATTTTCATTACAAAAGCATACATGCACCCTAGTCATTATGCTCCTATACATAGAAATTCCCCACTCACCTTGACACTTCAAGGGTTCCTTTATTGACACTTGCACAATCTAGCTCCATAACGCCATAACTTCATTTCATTTCATTAGCTTTTGAGCAGTATCTTTATTCCCGTAATCATCTAGCATATTACAATGCAATTTCATCAATATTCATACCACATTACTCTATTTCATAATCACATTTTAGCTTTCGAAGCAAACTCTAACTTTTGCAACATAACATAATTTCTAACAATTCATCATGCTAGTTCAACTTCCTCATATTCTTCAACAATGTACAAAATCCCTTACCTTAGACATCACTTAACTCATTTAAACTTCAAATCCCTAGTCACATCCACACACCATTAGTCACTAAGCTGAAACATAGAATCTCTACATTATCAACCATTTAATTTGAAAACTAATTAGTGAAAAGCTTCAATCTTACCTCTAGAATAGTTTTCTAGCCTCCATATGCCTTCTTTTAGCCTCAAATTCATCAAAAAGGATGACAGTTTTGAGAGAGGGTGAGAAAGCTTTTATTTCCCTTTTTATTTTAAATGGATAGACTACCCAATGTCTTATAATTTTTTGCAAATCTGCATGCATGTGTTGATACATTTTCACGAAGTATCTTTAAAGACATCGATACATGAGGTATTGTATCGATACTTTTCATCTAGAATGCTCCCCCTTCACATCTATCAATACATTTAAGTAATGCATCAATAGACTTCATATTTACTATTGTGTTATTCAAATCTATCGATACATGAGGCAATGTATCGATACATGATTCCCAAAATACCTCTTTGTGTTCTTACTACCTTGAATGTGTTGATACATGGAGTCAATGTATCGATACTTCTTGTCCATAATTCATTTTTCCAATATTTAGAGCATTCCTAGTTCAATCTTCTAACTGCCATTTCATTTTCAACTTATAGCTTCTTTCCAATTCATCATAACTCAGTCAACATGAACATATAATCTCATTATACACCTCAATTTCTTATTCATGCTCTATGTCACATAGCATATAATTCAAACATAACATAAATTGCATATATATCATACTCATCTAAGTGCCAAACATATGCATTATGTCATTATGTGCCAAACTTATGCACAACATCATCATTTATGTGCCATACGTATGCACAATATCATTTTAACATTCACTTATTCATATATATATAATCATCTTCTATGGACATGGGCGTATTCTTAATTTCATTGACATGTAAACTCATTATATATTAATCTCTTAGGGTTCAAATTAGCTCGTCTATCGACTTAACCATCATGCACATATAACATCGAAATAAGGGGGTGTTACATATGGGTTCTAAAAAATTAATTTTTCTTTATAAAACTTAGGTCATTATTTGATTTTGGAATTCTAAAGCTAACCAAGATAGATTTACTTTAAACTCTAGCTAGTTAGAGTTTAAACTTATAGTTAGGATTGGATTTAGACATTGATATTGAATTAGGGATTAAGTGAAGAAGTTATGGAAGGATAGTTGATTATTTGTTAAGAATATAGTTAGAGAACAAGGTATTAATAATAGAAACTTTATTTTTATATGCAGTTGTGGAAGTTGGTATTTTTGGAGAGGTCAGGCTTTTGACGAAAAGTGCTAAGAAGAAAGGCATTCTTCAATGAGGTGGATAGATGTGGTGTTTGTAATTATTTTGATAAAATTAAGCATGCTTTGTCTACAATCTCGCATTTAAACATATTTTCGATGAAGCATGAATTACTTCTAGGATTGTGATGTGAAACAATGAGTTTTGAATGTTTTGATGATAGCTATATGTATTCAATGTAAATATGCCTATTATGTACTTAGTTTTGCGCATAGAGAACAAGTACTTTAAATGTTTTGGTATCTCAAAACTTTTATACTTGTCTGTAAATTGCTTAGATGAATGGCATTGAAATTTGAAATAAAAAATGATTTTGAAAAGATCCTAACATTATCAGTCATGCACGCACCTTGGTCCTCGACAATCTTGTGCATAAATCAGTACCACATCATGGCTTCAATTTACCAATCTTATGTCCATCCTATTGTTGCCTTGATTGCCTTTATATCTTGCCTTATAATATCATCATAGGAGATACAACACCCATTTCATCTACTACATTCTTTGTTTGCCTTCCATGATGCTAATGACAATAAGTGTCATGATTGTAAATTGGAATTCCAATTGGTTTTTCAGGTGGGCAATTTCCTTATTTATGGATGTTTGCAATTTAAACTTAACCTTCACTTAATGTGTGCCAATTCCTTTAGGTGGGTCTTAAAATCTAGGTTCCCACAAGCACAATCCTTACTACTTTGTGACAGATAGCGAAATGTTCTTAGACCGGTTTGGAAAACTCCATGAATTTAGCCTCTTGTTTAATACATGCGGTAAAATGTGCAACGGACCCTTCTATCATTGCATGTGGAGTTTGTAATCAATTTCATTTGAAATGTGTTCCTATACCATTGTTAAAATAATTATATAAATTGTCTGATTAGAGTTATAATATAATATTATTCACTAGTTAACAAACAATAAAATCTATCATATCAATCTTTTTACCAGTAAAGACTTTTTTGTCGAAAAGGACTCGGGAGAGTACTATTTTCTTATTTGTGAAGAAGAAAGACATCTAAAGAATTATATCTATTATTGGATTAAAATTTTTTAGTATATATTTAAGATTTATTCAATTTATAAATAAGAATTATAATTCTATTGAAAGAATTTTATTAAATATATTTATTTGATGCACTTGCTTTATCATCAGAGTTTGAATTTTATATTAATGTTTATTTTGTACATGGGACAAGCTTTACATGATTTCTATTTAAAAAGAGATTAAAAAAACAACAAATATGACGTCATATACTAGTTTGAGTTCATTTTTTAGTTACTTTTAACTAAACAATAAACAATTAATCACTAATTTCTATTTCATCTGATAGCATTTTTAATCGATGATGATGCTTAAATTTATCTTTTGATGGTTTTGGGTTTCCAGATCAAGTGATTATAAAATTGTCAACTTCTTAACTAGTAAGTATTATTACTAATGGAAGTTGGGAAAGTTTTAACTTTTTACTATTACAATTAAATTTTATACTCTATTTCAAACAAAATATATGTTCATTTTTTAAATAAAACAAACTTAGTGGAATAATTTTCTTTTTTACTTTACAACCTTTAAAAATTGCAAAAGTTAAAGAAATTAACTCATCTAAAGCATATCAATGAAGACTAATATTGAAAAAATGTTTTAATTTTTTTTAAAAAATAAATATTATTTTGAAACATTCTAAAATCGTAAAATACAAATTCCATTTACATCTTCTCAATCATTGTCTTGGTTTTTATGTCATTTCATGGAATTCCCACTCCTTGGATGCCTGCGTGTATGTTAATAAAGCATCGCTTACTTTGATGAATAAAATATTAATTAGGTCCATTTCAAGTGGCCACAATTTCCAATCTTTTCTCTCCCTCTTGATAAGTGGGTGACTTCTGCTCCATCTTGACTTGCCAATTGAGAGAGGTAGGGAAAAAGAAAAAAAAATATGGGGTTTGATCAGAAGAAAAATGGAGAAATTTCTCTGGCGTTTGTATTGATGATAATACTCCTGGAAACATATGCTTGTAGAGCTGCTCTTATGGTGAAGCGCAACACCCCTTACCAGCGCAATGGCCGCCTGGACGACTACCGAATTGCAGAAGATTTGGAGTTGGAGTTGGACTTGTTGGTGAGTTCTAACTTTATCAGAATCCTCGGGGATGATGGCAAACAGCCGCATATTTATGCCACGCAGGATCCTGAGCATCCGGTTCAAAGAAAGTGCCCGTCAGGTCCATATGAACACTGTACGCCCAACGGTGGTGGTAAGTCTGATTGTAAGAGCAACTACAATAGAAGTTGCGGCAAATAGCAACAAGGTTAAGTCGCTATGGAGAGTCGTCAAGTTCAACTCCATGTCCTACCTGCTTCTGGTTGCTCCTTCTGTGTGTTATTTGCCTTCGATCCTTTTGTCCTTTTACTGCAACTTTTGTGCTAGTTTCCTTTTCCTGTGTGCATCCTTCCTCTCGTTATTAAAAGGGTAATGCTAAATGGCCTGAAAAATTATGATTAGAAACTAGGACATTGCTCCTAGAAATTGTACTAGTTTACAAGTAATGCTGTCGTGTGGTCTGGCTTTTCTGTCTTTCAGACTTCGGTTCAATAAACGATTTTCAATAAATTCTCGCATATATCTTTTTCCTTTCTCGTTTGTTTATTTTTCTTTATTCTGCATGTGGGCAGAATTTAAAGAGGACTATAATTAGAAAAAAAACATGTAAAAGGCATGAGACAGCTTCATGCTGCATTTGCCTCTATGGGCCAAGAACTCCATGTCCAAGCATCCACTAGTCCAACGAAAAACTTGGATTACTCGAATGAGAATTATAAAGTACAAACTAATTAGAGGTTTGCAATGGAATTGAATTTACCTTAAATTTCAATGATACAATACTACAATATTTTAACCGTATTACGATTGTTCAGAGGAGATGGTACGTAGTTAGTATCAGAAAAGTCCTCAAATTCTTACATTTTGATCATGCAAATTAGGCCAAATTCAAAACATTATATAGTAATAAAAGAATTGCTAATTGTATATTAAAATTTGTGTTTTATAATATTTTACAATAAAAGAATTGCTAGGGATAACTTCAATATGGTTGTTTTATCTAACTTTGAAAGCTTTTCTTGAAACATTGTTGAAACTTGGATCAATAACTTAAATAGTGAAAGATTTAATGAAATTTCCGTGAAATTGACAAAGATCATAAGAACCATAATTTTCTATTAATTTTTCCATGCAATGGAAACCAAATTCGATATCCCACAAACGCTCCATTCAAATTCAAGAATCTAAAATCAATGTAGAGAAACATAATCGATTCCTTCCTGCTGTTTTCTATTATGCCACTTGTTTTTCATCTGTTTTCTTGAGCTATATATGGTATAAAACCTGTGTCTTGTTGTGGAAGAACTTGTGAAGATATCCCTAGTAGTTTTCATTTTTCATTATTCCTTTGTTCTTATCAATTAATTTTTATCTTTTCCTTTATCTGATTCCTAAACCTCAACTAAAGATTGGAATTTTGTTTCTTTTATAAAAGAGGTATTAAGATTATCGAGCTATATGTATAATTACCAATAAATAGAAGACAATTTTCTTCATTAATTAATTATCTGATCTTGAGAGAAGACCAAGATATTACCATCTTCCTCTATAATTTCCTTCGTCCTCCAGCACTTGGCTTCACTTTGATTTATTCTGTATATCATATGTTTCACGTCTCGCCTTTCCTTTCTGCTTTCCAGCTTTTTGCCTGCCAATACGAAACCCACTTTAGCTTTTTTTTTTCCCCTAATAATTGAATACTAATTTATTCAAACTCCTGTTAATTACAAAGGATAATCACCCAAAAGAAAAAACTGTCTTATTCTAATGAAAAAATTTTTATTGAAAAATACTGATGAAAATTTATTTTGATTTTTTTCGACGGATTTTCAAGAAAATGTTTTTAACTGAAAGTTTTCATTAAAAAATCGTTTAAAATTTTTTAATTTCTAATAAAAAATATTTCGTTGAAAATCCGTCCAAAAGTTTTAGACATCAAGAAAATTAAAACTTACTAAATCTTTTAGTGAAATTTTACTTCATCTCATCCGGTCAAATTTTTCAATAGAATTTTCTTTCATCCCATCCCGAATTTCAGATTCTTAAATTTGAACTAAAGATTGAAATTTTGTTCCTTTTATAAAAGAGGTATTGAGATTCTTGAGCTATATGTATAATTAGGGGTAAATAGAAGATAATTTTCTTAATTAATTATCTGATCTTGGAAGAAGACCAAGACTAAGGGAAGACATTACCATCTTCCTAGCTCTATAATTTTCTTCGTCGTCCTTCAGCACTTTTGCTTTTCACTTTGATTATTCTATATATCATATGTTTCACGTCTTACTTTTCCTTTTTCGCTTTCAAGCTTTTTGCCGGCCAATTCGAAACAAACCCATTTTAGCTTTTCTTTTCCCCTAATAATTGAATACTCATTTATTCAAAAGAACATATAAAGAAATTCCTGTTAATTACCAAATATCAAATTAATAATTTCTATAAAGTAAGAGTTTACATAAGAAAGAGATGTACAAACCACAGAGCTTAAAATATATATTTTTTATTACATATGGCTTTTAACTGTACAAAAAGAGATAGTATTGTTTCAAGATATCCTATAATCTTATTTTATTTATTTTAAGATTTAAACTCAAAATCTCATATTGAAATTCAAGTTTTAATTATTGGCCGGGTATCCTGTACTAAAATTAGCATGAAGGGAACCAAATTATTGCTCCAAAATTATATTGATTAATTTGTTTTAACTTTTTATAATGGTGCGATGAGGACAAAACATTAAAGTTTAAAGCTAAAACTTTATTCCCTTCTTTATTGGTGTTGGACCCAAACTACAGAAACGTAAAATGTTTCATGACCATGGATCGTGACTCAGCATAGAATTCTTTTTTGCATCAGGTTTTTTGCGTTAATTTCATTGGAAATTGAAAAATATAATTTGATGAATTATTTGTTGATTTGGATTGATGTTTGTAGATACCCCATTTTTGACAAAAATCTAAGTGAAAGTTTCAAAATAATTCAGGTTAAGTTTTCGTCGACAATTAATCTGATTTTCATTTTTAAGTCTTCTAAATTTGTTTTTATTTGGACTTGTTTTAATTTGGACTTCCGACTTGATCTGTTAAAGGAACTTAAAGTCTAATTTATTAAATGGGCTGGAAGCCCAATTTGTTAATTTGGTTTGAAGCATCCATTGCTAATTGGCTTTAATGGGTCATTTGCGCCTTGGGTTGACAGGGTGCAAGCAACAAAAAAAAAAATTTATATAACCTCAATTTTTCATATAAAGGTAAAAAGGTAAATTACTTGATAAGTTCGTAAATATCTTTTTAAACCAAATATTCTTGAATTTATCTATTAAAAATTTTATTATTTCAAGTCAAAAAGTTTATTCAAAGGACAGAGAGCAAAGAACCTAGAGGAGCACACATTTGTCACAAACTGAGACACTAAATCAATCAATAGATAGCCATACAAAATTAATGGAAACTAAGTTGAGAAGCATTTATCAATAAATTCGTGAAATTTATCGATAGATGGTCGAATGGGAAAAAACAGACAAAGGACTAGGGCACAATCAATCAATAGATTCGAGGAATCTATCGATAGATGAAGGTCAATGATGAGAATTTTTAGAAAAGATCTATCGATAGATGCCTCCCATCTATCAATAGATCACCTCGAAAATGCAAAAATAAAAGGGGTTAAATACGTCATTTGTCTTAAAACAAAAAAGAGGAAACATTCTCTCTTAAATCCTTTGAAACCCTAACTTCCAAATAAATTTTTGGAGCCATTTAGAGTAGATTGGAGCTTGGGAAATGCTTCAAGAGGAAAGATTAAGAGTTTTTACTGATTGATTTTCAATTTAATTGGTTAATAATTCAGAATCAATTTGGTCTAGTTTTGGTGAGATTTTCTCCCTCGAGTTTGTTGGAGATTTGGAGCTAAGATTTGAGCAACCTAGATATTAAGGTAAGGATTTAGCTCATTGTTGAAGGATTTGAGTTTATTTGTGGAAATGGGATATTTTTGAAATGATAGATAACTTTTGAAAGCTAAGAAATGATATTATTTGCATATTGTGATGTGTTTTTAAGAAAAAGTTGAAGCTACCTAACTCGTTGGTGAGCTAAAGAACAGTTAGAGGCTAAGTATTGGAGCTTGGCAGTGGAATGTGCCTTCAACTATCACTATGAGTGGGTTTTATTTAAAAAGCAAGTGATGTTTATCGCATTATTAATGCACTACCATAGTACTAGAATAGAAATTGCGTGTATATGATTGCCTAGATGAACGAGCCTAGGCTAAAGAACAATATATATATATATATATATGTTATATGTGTTGTGTATTTGTGTGCCTTATTGCAAGCCACTTATTGGCAATTGTTTGAGCCTAGACTAGCAGGTCTAGTGAATGTGATGAACATCTAGGAGTAGTTCACTTTAGACATTGAACCTCATGGAGGATTATGATCATTTGATGCCTTAGAGAATTAAGTACACTTAGATCTATATTGGGCTTGTAAATAATCAAAGCTCAATAAATGTGGTTTACGATATGAATGTGGATGAAT
Source organism: Theobroma umbraticum (assembly GCF_002168275.2). Taxonomy (NCBI): domain Eukaryota; kingdom Viridiplantae; phylum Streptophyta; class Magnoliopsida; order Malvales; family Malvaceae; genus Theobroma; species Theobroma umbraticum. The sequence goes on from NW_018397287.1 coordinate 721,825, forward strand.
GTGATATTGAAGGCATGATGGCCTCGTTGTGGACTTGTGATCCATCCTATGAAGATAATTCTTGACGTGGATTTGATTTGAGATTGAGTAGAATCCAACCCTTGAGACCTTGTGTGTGCCTGTAGGTGATAACTCTATTATATAGAGTTATTTAGCCACATTTTGGATGTAAAAATAGCTAAGTCATTATGTTTCAAGTCAATTTTAGATAGTTTTTATGGTTTTAGTTAATTAGTTTTAAAGCATGTCAACTTAGTTTAATTAAAGTAATTCTAGTTCATTTCCATGGTGAAAGTCTTATTTTAAGCCAATACTAATTTAATCCTTGTGTTTGTAGGTTTTCAAATGCATAAAGTTAAATTGAGATGAATAATGCAATGGAGATTAAGTGCAGATTTTCATTGAATATGTTGCAATAATTCAGACATAACTTAAGCGACAAAGATTCAATCAATGTGATCCTAGGACCATTGGAAAGTTAAGAGGCATACCTACAACTTTCATGTTTACCATTTTGCCCAGATCAACCTCGATGTAGGAGAAACTTGCATGGAAAAATGAGTCACTATTGTAGTTTTACACCAAGGTAGATCAAGGAGGAGTGCTGCGGCCTTACAAGACTCAAGGCCGCAGCTTCTAAGGGAGCAATAATGCTCCCACACAAGCTCCTAAGAGGCCAATGCCACAGTGCCCAAGGAGGAGGGCTGCATTACCAATTGAAAGAGAATGAAAAACCTTATGTCTAGAGCGTCGCGGTGCCTATGGAGTAAAGTCGTAGCATTCTAACATGGATTACAAAAATTTAGCCAATCAAGAATTGAGTTTTTGTAAGGCTTTTGGAAGGTATAAATAGGTGATTTTCAGCAGCTGAGAGAGGGGGTTCAGAGAGGCAACGAATGACTAGTTTTTAGAGAAAAGAAAAGGGTCTTCAATGAGAGAAATCAAAGGAATCAAGCATCAAGAATCGAAAAAGGCTTTGATATTTCTCTTCCCTTCATGTCTTTCTTGTCATTTTGCTATAGAAATGGTGTTTTTTCTTAATTTAATTATTTTTGTTGTAAAAAAAATGATGAACTAATTTTGTTTCCTAAGATTATGGATTATTTCATTATGTAGTTTGAATATTTAATTTTTCCTTGCTTGGTATTAATGGAAATTGCATGGTTTGTTCAATCTTGTATGTCTTGCTTTTCACTATTTGATCACCAGTTGAAATGTCGTGGGTCTCTAAATGAAACTTGACAAAGAGAGTTTAGAATAGACCATAGTTTTGAATACCTTTGTTCAATTTACTTCAGAGTTAGGTGAGAGTTTTGTGTTTAGGATAGACATATACATAAATACCTTAGCTAGTTGAATTAGAACACAAGCTTAATAAACTTTTTCTAATTAATTTGCATAGAGACATGGGATTAATTTTGAAAATTATGTGTGCATGATCTCGACAGAGATGTGTACATAATATGGATTCTGGGCTATCTATGTATTCCATAATCTAAATTAAGAAAAATGATTTAATTCAGATGAAGTTTTGAAAAACACCATAATCTTAGGTTTTGAGTAAATATTTCTCTTATTGATATTTTGGTTATTCTTTAATTATGTATTTAATTAATTAATTTTAGTTTAATTAATCATTTGAAATTAAGTACTTGTATGAGTTTTGTTGAATTTTCTACCCATGCAAGTATATGTGTCACAACGATAATATAGTAATGAGTAGAGTGTCGATATCACAAAAAAATGAATTTCTTCTTACTGTTAACTACTAAAATTGTAACACCTTAATCTTATCCAAATAATTAAATTTCAAATTATTAAAAAAAATTAAACTAATAAATTGAAACGAAATTAAATAGCAAATTTTGTTTTATGAAACTCACTTAATCACCAAACCTAAGATTATGATGTCCTTCAATACTTCATTTGATTATTGTCTCTTTCTCTTAACTTATTTTAATAGATTAAGTTGCTAACCTAGAGTCTTAAATTATTTACAAGCCTTTGTTGAGTTTCTCATAAAAATACATCTCTCAATTAATTTACTGTATGTCTATGCAAATTAAATTAAAAAAATATTTATTAAGTTCGTGCTTTAATTTTGGCTACGTATGGCTTATAAGTGTATGTCTACCCTATATGCAAATCAAACCACCTACTCAACTAAGTATTAGCTCCATTAGTTTTTGATAATAATAAAACATTCCCACTCATTATGTCTAATTATACTACTTGAGTGTGCAGGATGAATATGTATGTTAGTAATAAATTAATCACTAAAAAGTAAATATCAAAATTCATTAAGATAAGGAGTTACAAATGAGCCACAAAGCAGAAGCCTCTTAGTTAAATAATCAACGAAGGTAGTTAGCTAAAATTCAAAGTAAAGTTGGTCGGTTCAAAGATAGAGAAGGTTTAATCGACTAAGAAGCATGGTTAGCCAACTAAGAGCTTACTACCAGAGACTTCAATTACAAGACAGAGAGAACTTAATCGATTGAAAAGCATGGTTAGTCAATTAAGATTTCACTACCAGAGGATCCAATTACAAGACAGAGAAGACTTAATCAACTAAGAAGTATAGGTAGTCAATTAAGAACACTCTATTTGAAAATTTGAATTTAAATGCTAAAAGATAGATTAATGGTTAGAACTAACTCTAAACTGTTTTCAACAATTTGAAGCTGTCAAACATCCATCATAGTTGGTTTTTCAAGTATAAAAGACAACCCTCAATAGCTAAAAACAACATAAGATGCTTCCAAGATCAAAAAGAGCCCAAAAATAGCAAAAACTCTCTCCATCCTTCTTGCACTTCACTCAAATCTTTGTAATAGAGTTTAGCACTTCATCTTGTACCATTTAGATCAGGTTAGCGATCATAGGTATTCCTTTATATTTGTATTTATTGATTACTTAGAGTGTGTGAGTCATTCTAAGGGAATTAATCAAGCTTGGGTTAGCTTGATTGGTGTTATAGGCTCTAACTCAACTTAGAAAAAGTTAGATTTAGGTTTTGGTTGATCTTGAGAAAAACCATTGTTAAAGGTTGTGGTTAAGCCTATGAAAAGCCATTATAAAGGCTTAGTGAAAGTTTGAAAATTTCACTGATTATAGTGATTTAGTTTAAAAAATCTTTAATTGGAAGATCAAGGTAGTGGATATAGGTCAAAGAGACTGAACCACTACAAATCTTTGTGCATTGTCTACCCTCTTTTATTTTTCATTTCATTCTTCTTTAAATTATTCATTCATCCAATATTTAACTTCTCATTATTGACCTTTAACTAGCCTCTAATTAGAAGTCAAGTTTAATGACATTTAAAAAGTGCTATTCACCTCCCTTTAGCACGTATTTTTAGGACTAACAAGTAGTATCAGAACCTAACCCTCATTCTTAAGACTTAATATTCTACAGGAGATCCAAAAGGCTTTTCAAAAATCTGTTGTTGCTGAAGGACAGTCCGCAAACAAACCACCTCTGTTTGATGGATCAAACTACCCTTATTGGAGCACTAGAATGTCTATTTACATAAGGGCAATAGATTATGAAATGCGGGATGCTATTACTGATGGACCTTTTATCCCATCAATCATAAATGTTGTGACCAATAAAATGATTCCTAAGCCAAAGGTTGAATGGAATGAAGCTGAAACCAAAAAGGTTCAAACAAACTTTAAGCAATAAATACTCTACATTATGCCTTGACCCCCACTGAGTTTAACAAAATATCAAGTTGTACCATTGTCAAACAAATTTGGGACAAACTTAGAATTATCCATGAAGGGACTTCACAAGTCAAAGTGTCTAAAATAACTCTTCTAACTCACAATTATAAAATATTCAAGATGGAACTTGGTGAAGACATCACCAACATGCTTGATAGGTCTATTAGCATCACTAATAAATTCAGTTAGTTAGGTAAGCCAATTTCTAAACATGAACTTCTAAAAAGACTTCTTAGAAGTCTACCTAAAAATTGGAAGCCACAATTGACTACTATCCATGAAGCTAAGAACTTAAATATCATTACTTTTGGTGAAATTTGTAGCTATTTTCTTACTCATGAACTGGAGCTTAAAGAAGAAGAAGACAAGAGAGGCAAAAGAAAGGAAGAAAAGTATTGCTTCAAAATCAAGCACTCTTGAAGAAGAATTAGATAATTTATCATGTGATGATGATGAAGAGTTGGCCATGGTAGCAAAAAGATTTAAAAAATTTATGGGACAAAGAGAGAAAAGACTAGTTAAGAAAAGCTATAAAAGAGATAAAAGTTCTTTATGAAAAATCAGAAATAAAAATGAGTCTAACAAGAAGGAATATGTTATATGTTTTGAGTGCAAAAAACCTAGACACTTCATATCAAAATAGCCTCTACTGAAGGAAGAAACTTCTAAGAAAAATAAAAATAAAAAAAAAGCTATGGTGGCTACAACCTGGTTTAATAGTGATATTTCAAGTTTAGAAGTTAAAGAAGAGAAAGTGGACAAAAGAGCAAACCTATGTCTAATGGCCAAAGATGATGAATTTGAGGTATCTTCTGATCTTTGTGATATTTCAATTGATCAATTTCAAGAAGAATATGAATGCCTCTATGATGAGTTTGAAAAACTTGCATCAAAATATAAGTCTTTATAAAGAAAGACTAAATCTCTTGAGAATGATTTAGAAAAGATAAGACTTGATTTCAACTCTATTTTTGAATAAAAAAATTTTCTTCAACTGAACTAGAACACTCTAGAATGGATTTTGAAGTTATGAAATTGGAACTTGAAAACAGACTTGAAGCATTGCAAAAGGCAATTGATGAAAACATTACTCTTAAAAGTTTGAGAAAAGAAACATTGATAACTATATTATATAGAGTTATTTTGACACATTTTGGGGGATTAAGTAGCGAGATCTTTAAGATTTTATGTTTGAATTTTAGCGTTTTAAGTGTTTTTCTAGTTTAAGTTTGATTACTTGTTAAGTAAAGACAACATTTAGATGAAGTATTGAGGGATATAATAATTTTAAGTTTGTTAATCACTAGAAGTAAAATTTGCTGATATATTAATTTTAATTATTAATTTATTGATTTAAAATTTTCTTTTTAATTTTAATTATTTAGATTAAATCAAGGTGTGTTAATTTGAGTAAGTTAACAATAAGGATTAATTTAATTTTCTATGAGATCGACACTCTACTCATCTCTATATTATTTTTATGATATGTGCACTTGCATGAGTAGAAAATTGAATAGCAAAGCTCAAGTTGATGAAGTTGAGCAAAAAGAGGAAAGAATGTCTAATCTACTCAATTCAACAAAACATGAGTATGGAGCTTGCGTGGTTCGAGTTAAGGAGAAGGAAACTCGAACAAATCTAATGCTGATGGACATGCTTGAGTTTGATGTGATTCTTGAGATGGATTAGTTATCTCCCAACTATGCTATCGTGGATTGTCACCACAAGAGGGTTAAGTATGAATACCTTGGAGAGACACACTTCTATATACAAGGAAAGTGCAGCATGGCCTCTAGTAACATGATATTGGACATAACTGCTAGTCATTTAATGAGACATAGATGTTAAGGATTTTTAGCTATGGTGATAGACACCTAAGTAGAGGCAATTAGTGTGGCAAATGTACCTATTGTTAGGGAGTTCATATATGTATTCTTGGAGTTACCCAGATTACCTCTAGAGTGGGAAACGGAATTTTGTATAGACTTGGTGCAGGAAACCATTTGATTTCTATATCATTATATCGGATGGCACCGACATAGCTTAAAGAGCTCAAGGATCAATTGAAGGATTTATTGGACAAGGGTTTTATTCGACCTAGTGTCTCACCATGGGGTGCATCAGTATTGTTTGCGAAAAAGAAATATGGTTCGATGAGGCTTTGTATCGACTACAAGCAAGTGAATAAAGTGACCATCAAGAACAAGTATCCCTTCCCACGTATCAATAATTTGTTTGATCAGTTGCAAGGGGCTAAGTGCTTTTTTAAGATTGATCTACATTTAGGGTATAACCAATTGAGGATTAGAGGTGTAGACAAACCTTAAATTGCATTCTGCACAAAGTATGGTCATTTTGAGTCTTTTGTTATGTCATTTGGATTGACCAATGCCCCTACAACTTTTATGGATTTGATGAACAAGGTATTTAGTGTTAGGAATTTAAGAATATGGTGCCCTAGAAATCAAGTATATTCTCATGTTTAATTTCATTTAAATTATTTGTAAAGAAAGTACATTTTAATAATAAGACAAAGAGTTTGTTTCAAATAAGCATTCATTATCTAGTTATTAAGGTATCATGATTCCATTGAGATATTAAAATACATTTGTATGACGAGTCATACGTAGGACACATGTATTTTAATTGAATTTAAAAATTATTCATAGCCATATAATAAGCTAGTCACTTTATTGTGTTAAGGTTGTAGTGTCTAGATTACTTCCAACGAAATGAATGTGATTCACTTCAAGGGAATGATGAGTCTCAAATCAGCAAAATGGTTGACTTCGAATAATAACACTATAACATGAACTGGAATCATATGAGAATCAAATTTAAATTTAACCGTTACTTAAATCTTGATCTCACACTTATGATTTGATTATTATAGAATCAAAATCCTGATGGATAGTGGACTCGGGTTTTATCTCTTTAAAATATTTGATATACCATAAGCATAATCATTATAAAGTGTTAATCTAGACTCCATATGTTGGGATTATAATGGAGGTGAAAAATTGAGAAAATATATCCAAATAGTAGAGTTTATAACATTAACATCACATCTAATGATTTTAAGAAGATCAATGATTAATCTGAGCCTAGTGAATTGATGAATTAACTACTCATCACATCTTGATACTCAAAAGATTAGATCTAAAGTATTGAATCACAAATTAGATGAAATCTGAGACTAGAGGACAAAATTGAAATAAAGAGTAAAATGGTAATTTCACTCTTTGTCATTAGATGGTTATGAGTCACAATATGAGGTTTGCAATTGGACAACTAATAATTAAGTATTGAATAATTTATTGTAAGTATAGTTAATCCAAGAGTGCAATGTGCAGTGATTTCGCGATTAATAAGCTTGAATTATCTTAATGAGATTAAGAATAATTCTAAGTTTATTGGAGCTTGGAATATCCATATCCAAATAAATTCTTCACTTAATTTCGTAGAATTCAACTTGTTTAAGTTGGAATGTATGTTTTATTTGATTAATTAAATTGTGTACAAAAATAAAAACTTTTACATATTTGTCTTAATTTAGACAAGAAAACATGTTATGTCTTAATTTAGACAAGAAAACAAGTTATTTCTTAATTTAGATAAGAAAACATGTTTGTTTTAATTTAGATAAGGAAACATGTTTTGTATTAATTTAGACAAGAAAATGGGTTCATCTTAATTTAAACAGAAAACATGTTTTGTCTTAATTTAGACATAAAAACATGTTTGTCTTAATATAAGACAAGAAAACAAATTTATCTCAATTTAGAGAAGATAACATGTTTTTTCTTAATTAATGACAAAAGTTATCTTAAATTAAGATAATACTAGGAAGATTCTTACAAAATGAATCTAGACATTCATATTGACAAAAAGAGACTCCATGTTTGACTAGTACTCTTTCATTTATTGTTAATTCTTTTTAATAAAGATGGATAATAATAAACTAAGAGTAATTATTCAACAAGGAGGTTTATTTTATAAAGAACTCTAAATGATAATTATATAATTAAATTATTTATTCTTTAGTTTTAATTTTAATAATTATGGAGCATGTTTGATGCATCCATTACTCTAAAAGAATGGTCAAGATTGATTCAAAGGAATTTGATTTTGATTAAACCTTTGAGACAAGAGTTTTATTAAAAAGAAAAGTAATTAGAAGAAAAAAAAAGGTACATATCTCTCTTGAGAAAGTCTCTACAATCATTTCTCTCCTTCTCCTTTTAACTTTGTCGCACATCTATTCCTCTTTCCCATTTTTGGTTGATTTCTTGAAAAAAAATAGCCATTAATTTTTTGGAAGAAAATAGAGACAAATCGATTGTCATCTAGTAGTCTAGCATTCCACAACTTATCTACTCAAGGTTTAAATTTAAAGCATTCTTGAAGAATAAGTGGTAAGTTTGTTTGGTTAAGAAATCAATCGTTCGTGTGGAATTGAATTTACTACAATTCACTAAGTGTTCAAAAATAAGAATTGTGAAATAAAGGGTGTATTTATTTTACTTTAATAAATTCTTATTTTTTAGGATGTGATTATGTTCTTGCAATATGAATGATGTGTTTTTCGCTTGTGTAATATGATGGTTGATTTTTGATGAAAAGCTTCAAGGTAAGCAAATTATATATTGAGTTTGATGTCATGCTCAACAACTTTATTGTGCCTATAAAGCCCAGTTAGGTGATAGCTTTAAAAAGGGTGGGTTATGAATTGATACATGTGTCATGGAGACATGGACATGAGTAACCATGAATGTGAATAATGCTATTGAGATGCGATCACAGCTAGGCATAATGTGACGAAATGTGTGTGTAGGATATTAGGATGATCCTCACACCTCTGAATTAGAGATGTTTGATTATAATTGTCTTATGGCTAGATATGCCTAAATGTATTTATATGTGAATTATTATGCTATGCTAGTCTTTCCCCTCATTGAGTATTAGATGACTCACCCCTTATTGTACCATGTGTAAAGAAGAAAAGCTACGGGACTGCGTAGCGACCTTTGCTCAACATCCTGTAGGTTCTTGACCCAATGAGTCCACTTCGTTGAGTCCAAACTATGTTAGCTTTCGCTTATGCTATTGGTTTCCCAACCATATGTACATTGGGATTTGTGTAGGCACAATGTTACTGTTTATATTTGTATAAGGGTTGTACAGTATAATCTTATTTGTTGGCCATGTACGGCATTATGGGCATTAAATATTGACTATGAGTTATGTGTTAAGAGACAACGTTTATATATTTGAATTTAAAATATTATATAAATTTATGGACTTAGAAACACTTGGCTGTATGTGTATGATTTGAAATTCTGAAGCTTGCTTAGGTCTTGCAAGCTCAACTTGCCAATCTTGTGCATCAATCATAAACCCTCGAGTTTCGATCGTGACAAAAGAGTACTTTAACCAAAATTAAAAAAAACTAAGCTTATCCAAGTCTACTATTAGAGTCTATTTATCTTCCTTTTTATTCTTAATAATAAAATATCCTCTTCATTTCTTTTATTACAATTAACTTAGTCCTTTTTGTTCAATTGGCCTACTGTGATGGAGCTCATATTACTGGTCCTCTTACTTTAACTGGGTAATTTTTTGAATGAGGATACGGCACACAAGAATCTTGCAGGTGTACTAAAAAAATGAGTTTCCAGCTTTATTTAGAAAACACTCACTTTTAAGGTTCATTTACTTTTTAAGCCAATTAAAACTAGGTCAATCCAGCAAGTGATAAAACTTAGACAAGTTCCTTTTGCCAATGGCTAATAATATAAGTAAGCAATAGAGGTACTTCAAAAGAAATACTCAATGACATCTCTCTCAAAAAAGTATAAGGCTACTTTATTGGAAAAAACGGTAAGGTCTTTAAAAAAGTAGAGTGGAATGATGCAATTTAGTGTTTCCTAGGCTAAGCACATTTAATTAAAGTCCAAAGGTCAATGTCACATCCCGTTTTATGATGGGATATGGACGGCACATGAACCCAGACGGATATAGCCCGCTAGGCCCAAGCAAGTATTTTCTTTCATTTATTCATCATAACTCGGCCCATTAATCATAATCCTCATACATAAAGCGTAGAATACCAAAGTCATACATGCATCCATAAGCAACTATACATAGTTATGGAACTTCTTAACATAAACTGTGCAAGTGTATTTATTCATAATAAACTCAGAGCTAACGAGTCATACATCATGACTTAGTTATTTCTTAACACCCTGTAGTGTCCATATAGGCTCTTGAGCCACATTCGTATATTCATCCATAACATTCATAAGTATACACCAAGCATTGGCTACATCATGATAAACATGTTCAATCTCCATAAACATAAATATACTATAAAACCGATTTATCAACGAACCATGACCTAACTTTCTAAGCATCAAGTGGATTGCTAAACACTTACCAAAGGAAGATGAATGAATCATGCCTCCATGACTTGGAAGCTGAACGCTATCACTCATCTACAAGCAAAAATATTTGAGAAAAATAATGTATGAGTCACAAAGACTCCATGAGTCAATATGGGAAGGGGACAAGCCAAGGGGAGAATTGTTGCACAAATTACATCATTAATGTAAACATGAATTTTGAGATAAACATACTTCATGTCAAATTTGTTATAAAATAGAGTCCTCATACATGACTCTCATCTTCATAGTGAAATTGACATTTTATAAACATATTGTTCAATAGAAGAGCAAAACATTTACCAAAACCTTGTAGGAAAAACAAGGAAATTGTACCTTACCTATGGTACGGGATCCTCACTAAAGGAAACGATATTCAACCATATAACCCAAGCTAAGTGTGGTTTACTCCGATCTTTTCATAAATCATATGAGCTACTCATTTACTCCAGATTCACATTGAAAAAAAAAACCAATCATAACATTTAGTGATCAATGTCCAACCCATATAACTTAAGTAATCATTTTTCAATTCATATAACTCAGTGATCAATAATCCATCCATAAAACTCAAGTGACCATTCTTTCTTTGTAATCCATAAACCCAACCAATGCATTGGAATTTATTCTATTTATTAACCCATCTAGGCTATTGTATAGATTAGAGGTTAATTGATAACTCAATCAAACATCACAAACACAAGAAAGGCTCACAAAAGGCATTATAATAACAAAAGTAATATGCAATAATCATTAATGTAAGATCCCTACTAGGTCCTAGCCAACATTTGGGCGTCCCACATCTAGGCTCATGAGTGGCACATTGGCCTCACCCATGTGAAGCATCGCTAACATTTAGTGGAATTTTTACCTCACTATGTGTGTAGATTGCCTTACTCATATCACTGTGCATTTCCACTACGTGTGGAATGTTACCCCACACTGTGTGGAAACATTAGGAAATTATTAAAGCATTGTAGGCAGGACTCTTACCACCGTCCCTACAGCCTTAACTCAATGTCCTCATCATAATATAGAATTTTGCATATTCATACATACATCATCAACATATCAAGCATATCTTTTTCTTTAACTCATATTCATGAACTATCTCATCTCAAAGGGTATGTGGTACTACATCATATATTATCTAATAGAATCATGTCTCACATGTCCTAGTATTCCTTAAATAAAAACATATCATAAACTTAAGGGTGGGAATGTCTACCTCCACTTAAGCATTTATTTCTTATGCTTTTCCATAGCAACAATATAAGAATCATATTTCTCCAAAAATACTCAGTCATCATGCTCATCATCAGGTATAAAGGTGGGAACTTGCATCCACTTGTCAACCACAAATCCATACATATTTCTCATTTCCTATTCAAAATGGAATTGAAGTTTTTGAAGTAAAATATTTGAAAGGGCTTGTCCCCTTTATTGAAAACTAATACATAGTAGTCATATTTACATACATAATTAGATTTTAAAACTTTATGAAAATATTTGGATAAAAAATCAATTAATTTAATTTTATAAATGTAGTGTTCAAATCATACAAGTTAAACAATTCAATAAAACATGCTTAGCTTCTACTGTATTAAAATACTAAAAAGGGTGTATCCACTCACTTTCGAAATGTCAACCTTTACTAACAAGTAAGACTTTACTCTAGCTAATTCCTTGGACCTTTGACTATTCCTAAAATGTTAAACAATCATTACTCAAACTACAAACCATGTAATAATCCTTCTAAGCCTTTTCGAAACTAACCAAGTTCATCTAAAGCTAATTTTCTAAACTAAACCCATTGTTATTCATTAACTAAAGCTGGAAATTCATATACCAATTTCTTCCTTACCTGAGGTGAGCTATAATCCATGAGAAAAATCACCGAATCCTTTAGCATGAAAGGCTAAGAAAAGTTTGGGCACAAAATAGTATTTTTTTAGAGCTAGAAAACCGTAGATTTAAAGATTCAAATTTGACAACTATCACCTTTGTTGAAAAACCCAAAGTCCAAGCTTTAATATTTCAAAATGGTGATTTAGATTTAAAATTGTGTTAATGGAGCTTAGAGTTGAGAGAAAACTAATGGAAAATGGTTGGGAATGAAAAACCCTAAAAGAATAGGTCATATTTATACTTTGGAGTGTGAAAATACCCATTTGCCCTCTTTTATTTTTCAAAATCGGCGTCATCTATCGGTAAATTTGGGCTTCTACCGATAGATAGGCTTCAGAGTCCTTTTAAAAAGCTCTTAAGTTGCTATCTATCGATAGATATGTCCATCTATCAATAGATATATCCTTCTATAGATAAATAGGTCTGATCTATTGATAGATGTTGAACATTTATCAATAAATGTTCCTAAAATATCTTAAAAAGACTTTTTGGGTTCAATATATCTATAGATTTTGTCCAGAATGCATGTTGGGTCTCCTTAATAGGCCTTAAGCTTATTTACATTAAATATCATATTAAATACCGTTTAAGTAAATGCCTTCATTTGATTTAAATAAATAAACACCCCCATTTGGATTTAATAAAAATATAAAAAAATAAAAATCCAAAAGAATCAAAATCTAAATTTTGATTTCAAGAACAAAATCAGAAAAGTTCAATTGAAATTAAATTTGCAACTCTCATTTACCGTAGCAAGTGTACTTTAAAAATTATGAAAAAATCATTTTTGGTTATCTAAAAATCAAGGGAACCATTACTGTCATTTTTTATTTTCAAAAAATTATTTTATAAAAATCACATATTTTGACCCCTTTCAAATTTAGAAAAATTTTTACTTTAAAAGTGATAGCCAACCAAAGTGGTAGCCACAAAAGGATACAAGAATATGTGAAATGGCTTATAACCAATAAATGAAATCAAGTATGATAGATGTCCAATCTTATTTAAGGATTTATCCAACTACCTTCTTATAAAAGTTGGAGTTTCACAATCAAGCAGGAACAGGGGATTCTAGGGCAAGCAAGTAAGGTAAGAAATCTCTTCCTTTAAAAGTTGGGATAAAGCCAGTTATTGGAATTATAGTTTAATTTGCGGTTAGCTAGATTAGTTCCCGGCTAGCTTGTAGGAGTTCTCTTTTTGTTACATTCTGTTTCTTTATTTCTCTTTGCCTTGGGAGGTTATAGTTACAAGATAAATTTCTTTCCTTGGGAAAAGTAAGAAGAGTAAGATAATGGGTAATAGGCGTCGGTTTAACTAGATATCTTTTCCATTTCAATTTAATTAGATTTGATCTTTTGTTAATTATGTAGTGTAATTAATTTATACATTTTTTATACAAATGGAAAGTATGGTTTTTAATCATTAAAGAAGAACTTCTAATGTGTAAAAGTACATTTGTTGTACAAATGTAATTCTAAACAAAATGGTAAAAATACTCAATTTAGTTTCTATATTATAGAATTTTATTTAATTTAGTTCCTATACTATAAAGTTTTGTTCAATTTAATTCTTGTATTCTATAATTTTGTTTAATTTTCTCTTTATGATGTGGCACAAAAAAACTGATATGGCAAAAAACAAATTTAGAAATTTTTTTTTTTCAAATTTCTTTTGGTTTGACACTTCAAAGCCACATTAAGATCATCTGACACGTCAACACCACTAACTGTCAATTTAGATGAAGTTAAGCAGAAAGGCTTAATTGCACAAAATCTCAAAGTATAAGGACTTAATTGACCAATTTTGAAATCGAATGACTAAATTGATGAAAACATTATAGTATAGAGACCTATGGACTACTCTGACCAATCTTTGATACACGAAGATTTGAATTAACAAAGCTAGAAAAAAATATCATGCAATAAAATAATGTTATTATGAGAATATTTTATCTAAGGACTATTCAATATTTTAGCCGTATTTAAATTTTTACATTGCAGATTTAGAAACTTTTATATGAACTTGAGAATATGGTTTTTTAAATATATGAACACTGGTTATACATATGAGCTATAAATCAAGAAGGTGCTATTTCTTTTCTTTTCTATTTTATAAATTTAAGAGTAAGTGTCTAATTTTAACTAGTTAAGTGTGCAATTATGAAAAATATTTGAGCATTAATTGGATAGCAGATGTAAAGATAGGTGATAGTGGAATGGCATAGAGGGAAAGTGAAATGTGTTTTGAGCAGGAATACAGTCGAGCAGAGGTCGTGCATTTTTTTTTTTTTTTGAAGTAGCACCGGTTCAAATGTATAGTTCCTTACGCCCTAGCCAGGCCCTCTGCCGTCAGACTTTAAATGGCACTTTGGCTGCGGTTCGTTAATGAAACTCCAAATGCATTTCATAAAAGAATATATTTAAGCATTAATCAATGTCATAATTACAATAGGGAATTTTTTTTTGAAAAAAAAAATAAAAAATCAAATTTGTTTTATTTGAGGAATGATGATTTGAATTTGACTCTCTGAACAAGATACGTACATCTACCACCAAGTTAAAACTCATGTGTGAAATTTAAGTGTGGACATGTACCTTGTACCTTTGAGAATGACAATTAGATCATGTAAAACTTTTTTTTTATCAGACAAATATTCTCGGTAAGTTAAAAAAAATGCTTGCATCTGTTTGCGAATTTTAAAATACATGTTGCAAATTTGACTAACAACTGTGATATAATTCAAAATAAAAGAATGAGTAATTCATAAAAAAATTAAGTAATATTTTTGAAAATTAAGAATATTTTTAATGTAAATAGAATATCAGACCCAGACCCAACACCAAAATTCTTGCTGCTTAAAGTGGGGGTTAAATAGCCGTTGTTTAATATATCAACGGTCACCTTTTCGAAAGATTCAAAATTAAAATCCCTCCAGCAAAGAGACAAAACCCCCATTCTCCTTGCAGGAAGAAACCACTATATAATACTAACAAATCACAAACAAGAGAGTCTCTCTCTTTAAGATTAAACCAAGAATCTCTGCAAAAAAACACAAGGAAAAAGCTCTATCTCAATTCTCTTCTAGTCCCCGTATCTCTTTGTTTCTTTCCTGTCTACAATGACTGAAGCGACAGAGAGGAAAATTCCAGTGTTTACCGTGACAAAGAACGCTGCAATTCTGAAGAACATCTTTGTCATCAACAAACCACGAGAAATGGAAGAAGAAGAAGAATACCCACGTAATCAAGAAGAAACTGAAGAAAGATTGATTGTTGGTAGACACCCAGATTGCAACATCATGTTAACTCATCCTAGCATCAGCAGATTCCACCTCCAAATTCACTCCAAGCCCTCTTTCCAGAAACTCTCTGTCCTCGACTTATCATCTGGTAGTAAATCCCCTCTTTTTAAAGTTTCTTTTAATCAAATCTTTGTGAGTTTTCTTTCTTTTGTTGTTTTATTCAAGTTTCCATTGGTCTCTTGGTGTTCTTGGGTTGATTAGGTTATTGTTTGTTTGGATGCAGTTCATGGGACCTGGGTTTCGGGGAAGAAGATTGACCCAGGAGTTGTGGTGGAACTGAATGAAGGTGATACTATAAAAATCGGTGGCTCAACTAGGCTTTATAAGCTGCATTGGATTCCTATGACACGCGCCTATGATATGGAAAACCCCTACGTATCGGCCCCAGATGTGCCCATGGAAGCAGAGAAAGAGGAGGAAAGTGCAGTCCAATCCCATCAGGTGAGGGCTTGTGAAACTGTTTTTTATCTCTTAATTGCTTTTGGTTTTGCTGTATTTATTTATCTTTTACAATTGAAATTGAACGGAAAGATCTGTAGGTTGTCAATGCGTTATGCTGTAAATTTTGGTATTTGAAAACATGTTCTTCGTTTTAGTTTCTGTTTTTCCTTTTTTACTTTGGGAATCTGTAGGATGAATTGAGGGAATGGGTCATTTATAGATCTGTGGCTCTTAGATGCTTGAAGTGGTAACATGTAGGGTCGAAGAGTTTTTCTTTTTTTGCCTCTGATTCATTTGGGAACATTATAGGGGGAGAATACATTATCAACTCAAAATGAATGTACTAAGGGGAAAGATTCATTGCTG
The DNA here is from genome assembly GCF_002168275.2 of Theobroma umbraticum. Classification (NCBI taxonomy): domain Eukaryota; kingdom Viridiplantae; phylum Streptophyta; class Magnoliopsida; order Malvales; family Malvaceae; genus Theobroma; species Theobroma umbraticum. The sequence continues at coordinate 738,010 of NW_018397287.1, forward strand.
GTGGAAGGGAAAGAAGAAGAAACATCTCAGGTGAGAGTATATATATTGCTTCTAAAGCTGTACAAGGTATAGATTGAAATGTTTTCTCCTTTTCTTTTCTGATCATTTTTGGGTTCGTACAAGATCAGAGTTGTGTGCCAGCTGAAGATGAAGAACTTCAATCAATGGATTGGACGTTGGAGGGTATAGTTTCTTTATTTTCTGATGAGAGTTCAGGAGTAATTATGAAGAAAGAGATTCCATCAGCACCTCCGATGCCTGAAAATATGAATTTTTCAAGATATGATGAAGATGAGAGCACATCAAGGAATAACCTCGAAGAGAGGGAACTTTTAGGCCTCAAAACTGAGCTTCCAAGCAATATTTCAGGGGAATTGGGTTTGGCTGTTGAGGGATATATCTCAGAGTCCCAAAATCAACGGTTTGGCAAAGCTAATGAGAGAATCCTGCTGGAGACTGTCATGGATGCAATATCTGAAGGAGAGAACTTAGAGATATCCTTAAGAAAATCAGAGCTAAAACATGAACACACAGAGAATATTGATCCTTCATTTGTAGAAACACTGGAAAACTGTTCAGCCACTAAGATAGTTGAAGAAACTGAAAACAAAAGACTAATTCGAGAGACCCAGCAAAAGAGGGATGTTTCAAGACTTTCCAGTGAGCCTCACCTGCTAGAGTCAATTAACTCCACTTTTCAAGAAGATGTACTTTTGAATATCAAATCTCAACAAGTACATAGAGAAAACCAGAACCCGAACCCTCTTTCTACTTCGAAACCAATGGAGGAAAGAGGAAACAAGGAGAATGCTGCAGCATATCAACAGTCCATCTTGATGGTGAACCTAGATTCTACATGTTCTGATGGATGCAAAGACTATCTCTCTGGAAAGGTTGAGGATGCTGAAGACCAGAATCTATCAAGGAAAGACTATGAAAGTGACAATGCAAGACTTTCCAGTAAGCCTTACCTGCTAGAATCAATTAATTCAACTTTTCAAGAAGATATACTTTTGAATATCAAATCTCAACAAGTACATAAAGAAAACCAGACCCCCAAGCCTCTTTCTACTTCGAAACCAATGGAGGAAAGAGGAACCAAAGAGAATGCTGCAGCAGATCAACAGTTGATCTTGATGGTGAACCTAGATTCTACATGTTCTGATGGATGTGAAGACCATCTCTCTGGAAAGGTTGAGGATGCTGAGAACGAGAATCGATCAAGGAAAGACTATGAAAGGGACAACACAAGTTTTTATTCTGCTGCCCTCCCAACAGAATCAGTCAAATCATCTTTGCCTATTGGTGAAGTTCTCTCTGCGGTTACAGATAATAAAAGGAACCCAACCCCGCAGTCTCTATTTGCTCCTGCAGTGCTGTCTGAAGATCAGAATTTGGACAGCTCTCCCTTGAGGTTAGAGAAAAAATCCAACTTGCACAGTATTTGGTCCAGAAGAGGTAAACATGCTTCTGTTCTTCATATTCAAATTGGGAGGAGCAAGGAAAAAGCTGTTGAAGCCACCAACAATGCAGAAAATAAATCAATTCCAAAATCTCTTTTTGTTAGCTTAGAGGAGGAAGGAGAAGAAGAAATCTTTACTCCAGACAAGGAGAATTTCACCCCGAATACTCTTTTGATGAAAGCGTTAAAAAGAAAGGGCAAGCTGGAAGAAATTAAGCATTCTTCAAAGGTTACTTTTAGCCCTGATCTTCAGCCAGAAGATGACATTATTGCCTCAGAGAAAGAAAACCAAACACCAAAACTTATCAAAGAGCTTAAATCTGTAAGAAAGGCATCTCGAAATCATCCAAAGTTACAAGAGAGAATTGTGATCAATGGAAAAGCAGAAAGGGTGCCATTCCAATCTTTGCTGCCGGACTCTGCTTGCAAAAATGCATCAGAAGCTTCAATCCCCAAAACAACAGCACGAAGTAGCAATTCTAATACTTTAAACTCTAAAACAATAGAGAAGCAGATTGCTCATCCATCTTTGGTGAGTTCTGATTAAATCTTATACTTGAATTTAAAAATTAATTGCTTATGGTTTGTAGTATTCTTGCCAAGGGTATGTGTAATGAATGAAATTCATTTGCAGAACGAATCTGTTGGAGGAGGAAGTCGGATTTGGACCATGGTAGCAGACACCACTTCTCTGATGGACAAGGAATCAAGGAAGTCATTACAGCTTTTACAAGGTCTCAAAGGGACTCGACTGATCATCCCAAGATCAGGTAGCTATGTTATTAGCGTAATCATCTCTTTTATCCTAATGATTCATAATTTGATACTAAATTGGTGGCATACCCTTTTTTGACGAATATATATAATATTGTTTTGAAGTAATAAGGGAGCTGGAGTGTTTGAAGCGACGGAGTAGTCTATTCAGAAGAACAACGGAGGCCTCATTAGGTTTGGAATGGATTGAAGACTGCATGGTGAAAACAAAATGGTGGATCCAGGTCCAGAGCACTCTGGAGGAAGGAGTGGCAATAGCACCAACACCTCCTGCCACTCCTCGATCTCAATTCAGAGAAGGCAGTGTGGGGAATCTCTTTGGGACAACTTGGTCAGCCCCATTATCATCCCGGGGAAGTCTAATGGATATTGCTTCACCCACAACAGAAGATCACATCCTTGACTGTGCCCTTCTGTTTAGGAAAATGAAGAGTGATGGACAGCTCATCCTACTTAGTTCCGATATCACTCTAAAGATCAAAGCCATGGCAGAGGTAACGCTATTTATCATCCCGTTTCTTTCTTCTATTCTCCCTTATTAGTTTATGTTACCTTTTGGTTCTCATTATTTTCAGGGTCTGATCTGCGAGACGGTGCAAGAATTCCGGGAGAGTCTGGTGAACCCCTTCTCTGAGAGGTTCATGTGGGCTGACAGCTCTCCTAGAGGACAGAGTTGGACAGTCTTAGATGATGTAGTTTTGAGGGAGAAGTATAACCGTTGCCCCCTAAAGAAGCCATCCAAGGGAGATGCCAAGGGTTTGAAACTCATTCTCCTTCACAATTCCCACTATGGTCACATCAGTTCAGTCCGCTAAAACAATCCTCCACTAGCTGCTTTGTTTTGAACCAAAGGATTATTAGAAATTGCTTACATATACCAAGGGATATTATAACAATTCTTAAAAGAAATGTATCTTTTTTCAAAGTATCAGGCATGTCTCCTATTTGGTTCACACGGTTTTGGGAGTTGGGGGAAAGGAACTAGTTTTCATCATAGGCGGCTGAGAGATTCTTAGCCAAAGGCCATCTCACCAATTGGTAGTGAAAGTTGCGTCAAAAGTCATCCTTGCTGAAGGTCTTATTAAAATTATTGTGGAAAAGTTTCTATAAAAAACATGACAAACCATAAAATTATGAGAAAATTGTGAAGCATAAGTCTCTTAATAAAGATATTTTAAAATAATTATAAAAATAAATTTAACTGTTTGTAATTATATTTAATCATAATCTGATAAAAATATATTTAAAATTATTTTAAACAAATTCAATCATTCATAACAATTTCTTTCATTTATGTTTCAGATTTCTCTCTCATTATCCGACTCTCTTTGATTTTATCAATTTTTCTTTCGGTATTCGTATGCTATGCTTTTAATATCTTTGTCCAAGTCATGGTTTTGATGTACTTTGACTTGAGAGTAAGTGGCTATTTG
>NW_018397287.1:741693-742468 GCF_002168275.2 Theobroma umbraticum
AGGTATTTTAGATAAATTCAAATGATAGAAATGATCACAAATGTTTGAAATTGTTTTTAATTGAATCAATTCGAAACCTAAACATTAATAAACTAAAAGATTTGAAATTTACAAACTTAGAGTTTTAAAGGAAATTTTTTTTCATATTTATTTGAAATAAGTGTTTTAGATAAGTAAATTTGTATTTTGAATTAGGAAAACATGTTAGAAACATTTTAATCGATGTCAAATTGTCAAAAAAAAATGAAAAAGGTTGAGAAGATTTGAAATTTTGGATGGTGTGTGATAATAGTATTTTTGTAACATTGCATGTAGTAATATTTTTTTCAACATGTTTTTATACATAGCGTGTAACAATAACATTTTTTCAATATAGCGTGAAACAATAATATTTTTTTTTAACATGACGTGTAACATGTTTTTATTTAACATGACGTGTAACATGTTTTTATGCATGACATGTAACAACAATATTTGTTTTTCAATATGACATATACTAACTTTTTTTAAATATGATGTCTAATATAATTTTGTATATGACGTATAACAATAATAATTTTTTAATATAACATAATGTGTATGAGGTGTAACATCATTAAAAGTAATTTTATTTAATTAAATTAAAAATAATTTACATTATAAAAAAATATTTTTAAAAATATCTTTATCTTTAAGATTTTTTTTTTAAATACTCCTAAAATTATTGGGGGAAAGTTTCACGCTTTGATTGAAAAGCATGACGAAGAAGGCTAAGCGATTATTTTGACTCTACATC
>NW_018397287.1:742478-757007 GCF_002168275.2 Theobroma umbraticum
CGGGGAACATTTAAAGAGTAGGAGAGTGTGATCTGTTCCTGGCTAAGTTCTCTCAATGTCACCCGCACTTCTCAGCTTGACAGGAAGATAACATTAAAGGCATATAAAGCTCCATAGACTGGCCAGGAAGACACGCAGTGGTTGAAAGGTAGCACTAACTTACAACTTCCAATCCTGGCATGGGAGAGTGGAAACCATAGGATTATTAGAACTTGAGATTCCAAACAGTATGATATACGAATGAAGGCAAAACATTGTAAGCGCACTAAGGGATTGTAGTTATGATTAGGGCTTCAAAAATGGGGTTAGTGTTTGAAGATTTTACAGAATTAAAAAAAAAAAACCATAGCGCTAGGTCTAAGAGAGCAAGACTTTCTTTTCATTAAAAACGCATTTATTTAAGCAATTAAGTACATAGGGCTGCCTTACCATACAAATGCAATACAAATTAATATCCCTGAACCCCTAATCCAAGGAAGGAAGAATACAAATACCTAAAAACATTAGCCAATACTATTAGGGCTTTAGTCTTCTCCGCTTTTCTGACTGTAACTACAAGACCCTGAAAGGAGAAATGCAAATGAATTCTCTGAATCATCGAATGGGGGTCGAGGGAACTCATGAAACCCACCAAAATTACATGTATCGAAGTTCAATGGTGAGAAATAACCAGCAGGATCATCAATGCCCCCTTTAACATCCACACTACTTTGAACCCCACCTTCACTAGAAACATTTGAGGAAAAGTTGAAATTCATGCTTCCCACCTTATTTATGGCTTGATTGCTATCTCCTCGATGATCAGATGGCCCAGCAGATCCTTTATTTTCATCCAAGGGAATTGCTGGAGTGTGACCTTGGAAAAGAGTAATATGCCCAAACAGCTTATCTTTCCTTGAAAACGTGGTGCCACAAGAACAAAGCCATTTATCCTTACCACAATGCTTCTCGTGAGTTTTGAGATCAGCAATTACTGAGAATTTTTTGGTGTTGCATCTGCTGCAAGTGTAGCTCTTGTCACAGTGGGTTCTCTTGTAATGGTTTTTGACACATAAAATGGTCTTCAGAGGCTGAAACTTTTTGTGATCCTTGTTCCGCTTGCAGCCAGCATAAGGGCAGGAATACCTCTTAATAAGAGTTGGTTCAGAGCTGGATTCTTTATTGGGTTTTGCCAATGCTGCTGGTGTTTTATATTCATCTCCATGACCTCTCATGTGCATTCGTAAATTTGCATCTCTCTTGAATCCTTTTCCACATATAGTGCAGAAGTGAGTGTGGGGCGCAAGGATCTCTTCCTTTTCTAACTGCAATATCTCATAGGTGCCAGGTAAAAGGTTTTCTCCTTCCTCAACATCTTCCTCATCTTTCAATTCATGTTCTTCAATAATATGATTCTGCTCATTTCCACCATTGCTACTAACATCAAAAGAGTTTGGCTGCTCAGAGATTCTGCTTCCACCAGCACTTTGTGGCTGAACCCCACCATTTTGCCCTTGCCCAGAAGGGAAGACAACTCCACCAAACTGCCCAAACTGTCCAATAGATGGACTAGCTGCAGAGAGTGTATGCTTAACAGATGGGAGAAGACTACCAGCAGTAGATATCAACTGAACTATAATTGAAGTGAGATCAGCAGTAATTAGCTGCTGTTGCTGAGCTACAAGTTCATCTGGTCGCCCCAACACTTGGCCCCTTCGGCCAACGATTAAATGCACCAACTCCTGAAGCTGATGGATCTTCTGCTCAAGGAATGACAGATTGTTTAGCATTGCACTTGGATCCCAGTCTTGGACTTTATTGGAGAGCAGTGTTTCATTAACAGGGCCATCTTGGCCACGGACTTTAATTTGGTTATTGGGGTTACGCGGCAGTGAAGACTGAGTTTGAGAAGTTTGGCTGAATACATGGAAAGGTGGTTCAATCCTGGTGCTGTAATCTAAAATGGATGGATCTTCCCACTTCTGCTGATGTTGGGTATTGAAATTAGGAAAAGATGGGTGTTCAGGAACTTTCTTTTGTAGTTCACCAGATAGCCTCTCTTTAAGATCCATTTCCAGGTCTTCTCAGATATCAAGATCCAATACTAGTCAAAAGTGGAAAACACCAAGAGATTAGAAATATTCATCAAAATTCCAAAACAAATTGCAATTAGCAATTAAAAATGGCTACAGATGGAAAAACAGAAAGAATAGCCCAGCCATCTAATTATAAGAATAGATTTGAAAATAAGATAGAGAAATCATTATAACCCCAATCCAAATTTTTACAACAACAACTATCAGTAAAGACCCTGTTGTTTTGACCAAAGCAAAAATAAATTTTTCACCATAATAATGCAAAAAAACAAGAATCTAACTTCACAGCGAAGTTTATTCACGAAATCAAGCAACCTCCTGTCATTTCCACCATTGAAATTAATAAAAGCTGCCTTTTTCTTTTCCCATCCAAAGTCACAAAAGAAACAAAAACAACTCAGAATGGCAGAAAAGTAAAAACGGGTTTCCTCAATTGAAAGTCAAATCACCTCAATCATCCCATAACTCTTCCTTAGATTGAAATGAAATCCCAAAACTCATTTGAAAGTTGCAGCAAGAGCTTAACCCTTATAAACTTATATCAAACTAAAATCCCATCATTCTTATTAACCCAACCCCATTTCAAAAAGGCTTTAAACATTAAACATACAAATAAATTCTCTTCTTCTCATTCAAATTAGTAACTTAAACACTCAAAATATCATATCAAATTATTAGCAGCAGAAACAGTTGGAGCGAATAAATTTGAAAAGATCTCACCATTCTGCTAAATACCCAGACACAAAAATCTTATCTTTAGAGCAAACAAAGCTAACAAGTTAAAACTTTACGGTTATAAAAAATAATAATAACAATAATATCATCAAGAGAGACTTACCAGATTCAAGGTTACTTCGATGCTCTTTGTTTCATGCTTCTAAAGAGATAGAAAGGAGAAGGGGAGGAAAAAAAAAACATGGAAAAGTGAAATAAAGGCCGACCCAGTCAATTTATGAGCAAAAGGCTCAGCACGCAGGCAGAAAGAAGATGGTTAATGTGTTGCTAAGTAGGACAATAAGCTAGTCAACCCCATCAATCAAGACCGTTGATTTCCCTTTTCTTAGGGCTGTCCTTTTTTGTTTCTTTTGTTTTCTGTAAAATCCATCATATCAATGGGATTGATGCAGAAATTATCAGAACCGTTGATGGCCAAATCCATCAAAACGCATCACCAGATTAACTTTTCTTTATGTGGTTTTAAGAAAATGGCTTTTGGAAAAAAAGGAGGGTGGAGGCTAAAAGGAGACAAAAGACTTTGAAGAGACAAAGGGCGATGGGGGATAGGAGTGGGACCCACCCAACTAACTTGATTCAGATTCTCTGCGCTCGATGATCAATGCATTCACCATTTGACTTGGTTGTTTAGTCCTATAATTAGTTTTTGTGCCTTAAAAGGTCTTTTTATTGGGGCTGGTGAAGCGGGGGGAAGGCTACCAGGAAGCTACGCCCACCGCCAGGTCCGAGGACTTTTTTTCTATATTTTACTATCTTGTCAGGATCCTTTATTTATACCCTCTTATTTGTTTGATTAAAGTTTCGCCCTAAAATCAAATATCAAATCCCATTTTAATTATGAAATTTCATTATACATATTGCTGAATCAATTATGCGATGTAATTTAAATATATTTTTAATCATTATTTATATAGAAAATATAATTTATAAAAATTAAATTAAATGTTTGGTACAATTCGTATGCATTCTTAATAATCAATTATACATAAAAAAAATCAGTTTGCAAAAAGTATCAATTTGTATAGTTTGAAGTGAGGATTCAAACTTTGCATCTAAAATATATATTATTTTCTGTTCTCTCACTATCAAATTCGGAATCTTTATATGCATTGCGTGTATTTATATTATTTCTATTTTTTCACTTTCAAACATGAATACCTTAAGTGTATAACCTGCATGTATATATATAAGATCAATGATGGTTATTAAAAATGTATTAGAAAATAATAAACAAAAACTACAAAATAAATCTCAGTCTCAGTGTGAAACACTTGATTATCGAAAAAAAATTATAATTTAACGGTATATTAAGTATAAGATATAAAATGAAATCTTTTTAAAACTTTGCTTTCTTTTTTTTTGAAATCTTAAGATTTCGTCTTAAGATAAGGTGAAATCTTATTAAAACTTTGTTTGATAATTGGAAAATAATTTGTTGACGAAATATTTTTTCTGTGTAAAAAGTTTTATAAAAAATTTTAATATTTTTTATTGGTTGGGTAAATTGCTGAAAATATTTTTCATTATTTAGATCATCTTGTGGAAATATATTTCACCATCACCTATTTTCAAAAATTTTTCCATCTTCGTCACCTTGTCACCATGAAATCATAAGTATCAATATTTATCAATTATGTAAGAAATCAAAAGCCTTATTTTTTATATTAGAAATATTATATATAAAAAATAAAACAACTAAAAACATACCCATAGATCAAAATTAATCATCCTACATAATAAAAGCATTCCACATAGATAATTAATCATCTTGCAAATGTATATACTAAATAATAAAAACAACTAGGAAAATATAATTAATCATCCTATAAATATTGTCCTAGTCATAAATGCATACTGCATATATAATTAAGCTCATCTACTAATAGTCCAACAAACATCGTTTAAACCACAAACTTTAATTGTTTCTCCCACAATACACAAAATTCTCTAGCCAAGCTCTTTTAAGTTGTTGCAGCTGCCCATGAATGTCTTTACTTGCTTTCATGCTCCATTAAATAATCAAAGGCAAAGATAAGAAAGTCCTCACCAAATCCTTCCATATATTCATCACTTGCTGATAAAAGGGTGGCATCATCAATTTTTTCATTACTTAATTTTTTGATGGCACGTGCAATCTCTTTCAATTTTTTTAATATTACTTTAATGTTGGCATCTTCAAAAGTGGAACTATGCAATCTTTTTTTATGAGATCATGGTAATGAAGTTTCAATTGATAGAGATGTTGCCGGTCTCCCTTAAACCTCTTCATCAACATTCTTGTCTAGGTTTATAGGCATTAGATTATCTTCAGCGTCAAATCCATATGAGGAAACAATGTTAAAGCTCCCATCTTTCCCAACAACAAATGTCATTTCATTATACATGTCAATCTTCTTTTTGATGAAAGGTTCATGCTTAATATGAGCATGTTCCAATTTATGAAAAGAAAGAATTAATTTTCTAACATACAATATGACAAGTGAATAAAACAAAACTTGAATAATTTTTTTTTTTTTAAAGAATTATGTACAAATCGTGACTTTATCCTCATAAACTTGTATGTATGCAATGATCATCTCAAGTTGTCATCCCATCCAAATCCATTGTTGGCTAAAATTTTTGTGATAGTATTCCATATAGTTATTAATAAAGTTTCCCATAAGAAAGTGAGTAGAGTACAAATTGTTTGAATGATAATGTCATTGCACTAGTTCCATCCACGACCAATCAAATTAAGCTTCAATAACAAAATAATGAAATGCAACAGATAAGACACTTTTTCTCTCATTTTTCCTTAATGTTTCCTCAAGTTGTCTTATCATTTGGTTCACCAAATTGACTTGTGCATGAATAAACCTTTACTTGTTATCTTGTTTTTGGTTTAAGAACTCAAAGATTAGGGAGCGTGTTAGAGAATGAGAGAGAGAGAAAATAAGAGAGTGGCAAAGATGTTTGGCAAGAAGGAAAGACAGTATATGGGAAAGGGAGGAAATGCCCTTGGAAAGTGAAAAAATGGAAGAGAACATTATAGTTGGCTTTTCTGGGAACTTAGATTGGAATGTCAACCTAAGACAACTAAATGAGTATTTCAATGAGTTTAGTGTACTTGTGGATGTATTTCTCTTATGACTAAAAGGGTTTTTTGAAACCAGATATGTTTTTTTCTTAATATAGAGAAGCTTGGGAGCTCACAAGAGCAATTTATATAAGACACGAAATAAGGCTCAATGGAAGGCACATCATGGTGATGGAAGCTAAAAAACCCAAAAACTTAAATAAGATTAGAGGAGATAAAAGGGTAGAGGGTAGAAATAGGGATACATTGGGAAAAGATGGAAAAATGTATAAAGAGGCATTCTTGGCAATATTATCATAGAATGTAATAACATAGTGGAGGCAACAAACAAGATGATAGCTAGAGGAGATTTAAAAAAGGCGACACGATTGCAAGGGAATAGGAACAGTGAAGATGAATTTGGGAGGTAGTCATGAAAGGTAGTAATTGCTAAAAGTGACCAGAACGGTTTATAGAAGCACAATGAAGCAATTAAGAAGCCCTATTAATTATGGGTCCATACAAAGTGAATTTTTTAGGGAGGGAATAATCACCAAAGTTAGACCGATCGAGGGATTGTTTGTGTTCATCACTTTTAAAGAGAAGAAAGATGCAAAAACCTTGTTGAATGAGTACTTCCATTTGTTTGAGCCTTGGTTTTTAAATTTGTCTCTATATTGTGTAGGTAGTGATGACAAGTGCTACCAAGTGTGGGTGAAAATTGAAGAAATTTTGCTACATAATTCACTTGAAGATAACTTTAAAGTCATTAGAAATTCATAGGGAAATAATATCAGATCAGATCGTGATGTAGTTAATAAATAGAAGCTTGATCAAGCTTTAATATTGGTGGAGTAAAATCACTGAAGAACTTTATGGCCTACACCCACTTATTAGACAATGAAAGGTATCATTTTGTTAGAGCTTCAATCACTGATATAGTGAGAAATGAGCCAATGATAAGTTCTAGTAAAATAGAGGCTAAAGTCTTGGTGGAAAACCTAGAAGATAAATGGTTGGAAAGTGACCATTCTAAAGGGTGGGAGGCGAAGAGTGAAGGACCATATTCCAAGGAAGATGATAAAAGCTCTAACAAAAGTGTGAATAAGGGTTATAAGCTCTAAAAGGGGGTACAGCTAACAAGGGGATAAAAAGCATGAGCTGCTACTATGATAGTAATACTGACAATGAAAAGATAGAAGACACTTTTTAAAGGAAAAGGTGAACCATAAAAAAAAGGAGTTTTGAATTCAAAAAACAAAAGAATATGAACTAGAAAGAGAAAAGTGGAAGCATGGACTGGGTCGAGTATAGAAAAAGGAATAATAGTAGGCCAAATGATAACAAAAGCCTAGGTGATTTGTACAAGGGTAGTGCACTAGGGCTTAAGCCATTTGAAAGGTGGCATGAACTTTTACAATGAGCTCATGAAGAGATAGGAGGAAATAATAAGGGAAAAGGGCCTATGAGCATGAAATTAAGCAGAAATTCAATTCCTATTAGAAGTGTGTAGGCTAAGGATCATGGGCATAGGTTAAAGAGAAACAAAGAAAAAAAAAAAGAGCGAATACATTAAAGGCCCAGCAAGTGGAAAGTTGAAGGCTCAAGTTAAAAGGAAAAAATAAAGGTCAAGAAGTTTTTGGAGAAGGGCAAATTAGAAGGGGTATGGCAAAGAGAGTTATGGAGGATAGAACAAAAAGGAAGAGTAGTTCATGAAAAGAGAAAAGGATTGAAAAAGGTGTAGGTAATGAAAGTAAAGAAACATCGAGGTTGTCTTACATAAAAGGTCCTTAAGACAAGGGAAAGGAAATAGTAAGTAAAAGATTGAGAAGACTACCAAAGAGGTTGTTCTAATTAAGAAGGACAAAAGAAACAAATGGAAAAGGAAAAGAAAGTGATGAGTCAAGTGAATCAGAGAATGCAATATCCAAGCTATGTAGAGGCGTTCAACTGGGTGGCAATTATGAAGGAGATTGGATAAAGGAAATGAAAAATAAGGGAATGTCTAAAAGCGGCATAAGGTTAAGAATGGTGAAAAGCAATACATAGAAAATTGGGAAGGATAATAAAGACTTTGATAGTGAGTCGAGAGAAAAGCAACGAATAAGAAGCCATGAGAAGAAAGGTAGAATGAGGAAGGCATCAGGATCTATTCAATGAACGAGAAGAAAAATGAGAAAGGAGATTAAGAAAATCCTTAAGGTATAAAAGAGAAATTTTACTGTCAGATGGAGATATTGGACATAAAAATGGCAACATTCTAAGGGAACTCGAATTGACATGAAACATTAGTAACAAATCGGGGTTAGAATTTCAGAGTAGCAAGGAGAAAGTTGTCACAACCCAATTCTGGGCCCTGACCGGTGCATGGGCCTAATGAGCGTAACCGACTAGACCTAAGCATACCTTTCTATATAATCCTGTTCATCAATCCATCTATCATGCATCATTATTTAAAGGCCATTCAAATGCCATTTCCATTCATCATTCTCTCAAAGTGTATCGTAACAAATCCTGTACATTATATTTTCCAAATAACATCTATCATTTGCCACCTTGTGGCTACATCAGTAATCAATTTAACCATCCAATGTATGCAAAAAAGTTTCATATTTGTCATCACAATATGTGTATACACAAATGCAAAAAACACACGACTACCAGCGAAGTGACTCTAAGTATGATACTACTACCGAATGTTACAATATACTTACCAAGGATAGATATATAAAGTGCTCCTCAATCTATATGATCTACCTACCTTTGGATCTAAAATCCAAAACATGAAATTTGAACATGGTGAGTATAAACCCATTGAGCAAACATAAGAAGGGAATAATGAAGTGATATGGAAGATGTTTTTTAAAATGATTCACTTTTGTTAGAAACCATGCAATTTGTATTTTTAAACCAAATCTGATGATAGGTTGTCATTCAAACTATTTCAGAAACGGTTAAGGGTTTCCAACTTCCAACATTAGACTCAATCACAACACATTTCTCAAACATCTTTATTTCTTAGTTTAGGTACACGTGTATAAGTATGTGTGTGTGTGTGTGTGTGTGTATTAGACATGCATTAAAGATATCAGGTCCATTCCCAATAGCAACCATCGACACCCCCATAACCACCCTCTATTTTCAATATGGTTTGGTGCATATAGCCACCAACCTTAACATAAGTCATGTGCACTCCCACACTGCACATAACCTTTATCATCATATGCCTTCCCACAACGACACACGATTATTGATAGCATGTGCACTCCTACAATGCACACAACCATGTGCTCTCCCACATTGCACATATGGTTACAACCATTAGTAGTCTAGCTAAGTCATTTGGCCATTTTCATAACGTCACAACCCAAACTTGGGGGCCATAATTGACACAAAGGTATCGATAGGAGTGACCTTTTTAGCCCATGCAAGCCTAAAGTGAACAAATAAAACAATTACTCGAATTAACCTCATGGGACTCATCACCATCGAACCATATATCAAACATGCCTGAACATATTATATCACATAAGAATATAACATAGTAGTCTACACACTCACGTTCTCAAATTGTATAAGCAACACATCAAAATAACCAGTATGAGCCATCTTGCGGTGAATACAAATGTAGCCGTTTCTTAACATATCTCAACTACATGTTAATTAATACAAGACAAAAGCATAGTCATATCCATAATAGTCAAACATAAATGACCAAACCAAATAGGACCAACAAAGTACGACTCAAAACAAAAAGGCTAACGCCTACTAGATGCCATATGTTCACCTACCCAAAACTATATGAAATATTGAATCCTCCCAAAGGACAGCGAGCCAAGCAACTACTGATCTGCAAAACAAGTCTATCTAATATGTGTGAGTTATAAATAACTTCGAGAGCAAATACGGGAAGGGGGAATAAGCTAAATAAGAGAGTGCTAGTCAAAGATACTTTTAAAATAAATGCATGTAATCCATTTCAACAATATCAAAGTTTGCCTTTCAACCATAATAAATATTCAAAGAGTTACGGAATCCAATCCTCAAGCAAAATCAAATATCGCAAGGTGCGAGTTATGTGCCAAGTATGATCATGTATCATAAAACAACTTCAAGACCGTCATCTCGACAAATACAAACTCATTTAAAAGGATTTTATAAAGTGTTGTTGAAAACCTATTCTAAAACCTTTGAAATAAGAATCATGGTTTGTAAAACATTCAAGTATTTCTAAGAAAACAATTTATAAATATTAGGTTTTAAAGCTTTTTGCAAAAGATGTTAAGGAAAACAAGGGTTTAGTTTCAAAGAAAATGAAATAATGTTGTTATCTTTAGAAAATCCTTGAAGAAAACAAATGGATTTCAAAAATAACATAATTGTATTACATTGAATAAATCAAGTCTATACACCAAAGTTTGGGCCAATATCTAATACCAAGATTAAGGTTGTGATGAATACATATTCAAATTCCATCATCAAAACAAATATCAAACTCAAACTACTCCAATTGCACTTAAAAACGATGTTTAATTATCAATATTCTAAAAAACCCACAATAATTTCATAGTGCAACAAATACCCATTTCTAACTCTATTTTAATCTTCACTTATGCCTAATAATTTCTATATCCAAACTTCATACCTGATAAGTAAACAACTTATTTTACTTATTTTTCCTACTTGGTGAGCTTTAAATGAAAGCATCTAGCCAAATCTTCAAAACCTAGAAAAATTCCTAGTTTTTAGATAAAGAAATTAAAAATTAGAAAAACCAAGTTTAGGGAGTGAAAATCCTTACCTTTGGCACTTAGAATCCAAGGTTTATTGATGGAGTGTGAAGGTCATGAGAGGTGTGAAGTTTGAGCGAAAATGGGTGGAAGAATAAGAAGATATGAGAAAAATGAGTGGGCATCGGGTTTTAATGCTTTTAAGCTTGTTTAAAGCTGTTTTGGCAATCTAGGATCAACTATAAAGGGTTTATAGTTGATCTTAGACTAGAAGTTTTGCATTTCATCAATTTCTCTTTCATAGGATCGATGATAGATGGTTTATAGTCGATCATAGATCAGAATACTCACGTTTCATCCATTCTTCTTCATAAGATCGACTATAGAGGGTTTATAGTTGATCCTGGACCAGAATGTGAGCATTTTCCCTAGTTTTACTTCACAGAGTTGACGGTTTATGCATGGAAGTCAACTTTTTATGTCCATATTTGTGAAAATTGTTCCTTTTAGGGCCTAGTTCCATTCAAATTCCTTACCACAACCTCCATAACATTTAGTTGGGAATTCTCAAGGATGAAATTAAGGTTCTTTGGCTAGTCTTCAAATTTCCTAAGCTCACCAAGTTACTTGTCTAATTTATCCAAGTAACGAAAAATATGGGTTTCAGACATAAGCTGTAGCATACATAACAATACCTAAACAAGAATTTTTTCATATCAATATTTTCTACATAATTCAATATTTTAGATCATGTATATGGTTACACAACCCAACTTACAAGAAAATAGCATCACCTATCATACCATTAACTATAATCATTCTAGGCTCTCAATGTATTATACACTATAATTCACATAAATCAACATAATAAACAACATATATAGTTTATTGCTTTATATATTTTTCAACTTAAGGGCATCATTCATCAATGGCTTGTTTCCATGCATAACACTTTTGAAACTTTAACAAGCATATTCCACTACCATAAATAAGGTTTTCACCAACAAAATATTTTTTTGGTGAAAACCTACAATATGTTAGTGAAATCATACACCAATAGAATTGTCCACGAAAAATTTCGTTAGCTTGTTGTTTCGAAAATACACTTGTTGATAATGTTTATTTTGTTGGAGATAGAAAATTCCATGAAAAAATTCTCCAATAGAATATTTTGTAAGAGATTTTGTTGGTAAATATCAAGATCCATTGACATTAGGACTGGTCCATGATTCAACTATTCAGTCGACAACTTTTGTCAGTAATTATTGTTGATAGAATCCTTTTGGTCAGTAATTTTATCGATAAGCCTTTGTTGGTAAAACGTTTATATTTGTCGGTAATGGAAACAATCTATCAGTAAATATGCATAGGAATCCATCAACATATTATATTATCCATCGGTGTTTCAGTCGATAAAGCGTTTTCATCTTAAACTTTTTTTATTTTATATTTCTTGTATTTCTTATATTCCTTGCTCACATTTTGACATGAATATATTGAAATACTAATATTGAAATGCTTTAATATGTATTAAAACTACTTAAATTTTATTATACAGTGAAAAAAATTAGCGTAAATTGCATTTCAAAGTAATGAATAATCAATACAAATGTTCCAATCCATATATCCAACATATAAAAAGACATAATTTAATTATACCTCAAATTTGCTATTGATTATGCCTCATTTGCATCATCAAAAGAGAGTGTGTACAAACTTGTTTGTGGTTGTGCCTGTGCTACGCTTGTGACTCTTATGGTGAAAACTCGAGTGTAGGTGGAATCTTATGAAGGATCATTTCAAGGGTCGTTTGGATGCTCGATATCTTGGCATCCACATTCTTCATTGAGTCTTTCATTTGCTGATAACCCTCGAGTTCAAGAAGAGGAGCTTAAGCAGAATCACCAGAATTGGTTAGACCACAGGTAGACTCCAATGTCATAGCTAAAGTAAATAGTCTAGCAATTGGGGTCCTATTGCCAAACCTATAGAAATGGGTCTGAGTGGTTTATGCCCCTCCTATCACTTTTGATCATACTGTTGGATCAAATTTTGGTTGAGACGATGGATCCACACCATACTTCTGTGATAAAATAGAAGCATATGATTCCTAAAAACAAAAAAAGATTTGAAATATTATTTAGATTGTGAAAAAATAAATAAACATATAATACTATATAATGAACATAAACTGAGTTATTTTTATTACTTATGCTCATAGCCTTGGACTTGTTGTCCACAAAGTCACCGACACCCTTTTGTCACTTGTGAGTGTGTTGAAAGAGCTCGATAAATGTCACTAGTCTTTGTAGTACCTAAGACTGTAACCACAATGATATCAACCATCACAACAAATCCATCATCCAGGCAAATCGCCAATATATTAATCACAAAACATGTATGAATAAACCCAACATATTGAAAACACATAACTTAAGTCATCAAAACAAACAAAAAAGCAAAGCAAGAAAGTAAGAGAATTTGAGAGAGAATTGAGATAAAAATGCTTCAAACTATTAGTTTCTCTATCTACTTTTGTTTTTCTTTTTTTTTCTTTGGCTTGGATTAATGGTTAGTTTTCTTTAGTTGATGTCTTTAGTTAATATTATGAGCTAATTTACTTTTTGTAGAATTATGATGGAACTTAACACGTAATTTGAATACTTTATCTTTCCTTCGCTTATTTTTATGGAATATGAGTTGTTTATTCCAATTTTATGTTTGATGCTTCTAATTACTTGATCATCAATTAGATTGATTTGGATATCTAAATATAACTTGACGAAGGGAGTTTAGATTAGGCCATGGATGGAAAAGCATGTTTTCCTAATCATTTAGGTGATTTGATTTGCATATAGGATAGACATATACCTATGTGTCACATGTAACTAAGGTTAGAGCACAAACTTAATGAATCTATGTTCAGTTGAATTTACATGGACATATAGTAAATTAATTGAGATAGATATTTTTATGAGCACCTTGGTAAAGGCTTGTAAATAGCTTGGGACTCTAGGTTAGCGACTCTATTAATTGAAATAAGTTTGAAAAGAGAAAAAAGATTCAAATGAAGTATTGAGGGATATTATAATCTTAGACTTTTACTCTATTGATTTTTTAGTGAATTTTGCTTCCCAATTATTAGTTTAAATTTGTTAGTTTAATTTAGCTTTTAAATAATCTTTTAATTTAACTACTTGTGTCACGACCCAAATTGCGGAACTGTGATCCGCAAACATGCCCAACAAGGAAAGCTCGAGAAATCCGAGCAAGTCTCAAAAGTTTAAACTAATCAGATCATACACATTTAGCCAAAGGTTTTCCACATAAACATATTTATAATATCATTTAAATTCAAATACACATACATTTCCCTTTGGCACATAGTTCATACACAGTACGTAACATTATACATACAAGACATACATTGGCTAATAAGTGGGTTCGCATTATACAACCATTAACACAATATTAACGAAAGGCAACATAACGCCAACATACACTGAAAACTAAACCAAAAGCAAAAGATCCTAGTCAGACTCAACGAAGTGGACATGTCGAAGTGGAGACCTATCGAATGTCAAAATTGGTATGTTAAAGGACAACCCTAGCCATGCATCACCCAGTGGACTATTTATCTGCACATGGTATAGTAAATGAGCGAGTCATCAAATACTGAGTGAAAGGTGTGGATAAATCAAACATATTAGTGTAGATGATCACATACACATATGTGTGTGTGTGTGTGTATTGCACTATCATGCAGCTGAAATATTCTAACAAACATATCTAAACATTAAGGGCATATCATTCATCCTTAAATGTATTCCACAAATCATACAGATCACACACATGCTCCTATGTCTCCACAAACAGCACGTGTTAAATTAGGCTTATCGAGGAAGCCATTGCAAATTTAATCTCCCTAGGTACA
>NW_018397287.1:757506-796134 GCF_002168275.2 Theobroma umbraticum
CATATTACTCATAATTCAAACCACAGTCATAGAGTGGTCCTTCCTTCACATAATCAAATCATGCACAGCGGCCAACTAGAGGACATAAATCACACTCAAGGCTAAAGCTATTGGTAACAAACATATCTAAACATTAGGGGCATATCATTCATCCTTAAATGTATTCCACAAATCTTACAGATCACACACATGCTCCTATGTCTCCACAAACAGCACATGTTAAATTAGGCTTATCGAGGAAGCCATTGCAAATTTAATCTCCCTAGGTACACCATAGTGTCCTAAGTATCATATCAAACCGAAACTTATCTCTGCCTACTCGAGGCAATGTCATATTACTCATAATTCAAACCACAGTCATAGAGTGGTCCTTCCTTCACATAATTAAATCATGCACAGCGGCCAACTAGAGGACACAAATCACACTCAAGGCTAAAGCTATTGGTGGATCATTAAATCACGCATGTGCCGAAGCAACTGTCGAAGGTTCAAATCACGCTTGGAGTTGAAACATCTGATGGAGAACAGATCACACTCGGTGCTAAAATAATTGACAAAGAATCAAAATCATCATCCAGAGAGACTTGATTGATGGCACCACCCCAGTACATAAAGGTGAGCATCAGTTTGTTTCAGTTAGTTTCAGTTTCGAGAGAAACCAAAACCGATTGAAATCGGTTTTCCTTATGACCAACTGAGATCAATCGATCATGAGGAAAATTGGTCTATCGAAGTTGACCTCCATTTTGATCAGTTTCAGTCAGTTGAAGTGTGGATTAGGGTTGACTTGAGCTTGGGCTTAAATGGCCCAAAAATGTTAAAATCATGGAAAAATTTATATTGGGTTTGGGCTTATATTTATGTCAAGTCTATTTTTATAATTAAAATCAAGCCCATATTGTTTTAAAAAGTAATCCAACCCATATAATTTATTTTTAATTATATAATTAAACACTATATAATTTTTTTAATAAAAATCAATAAACACCACATTGTTTATTTATAAGAATGCCAAATCAATAATTTATTTTTTGAAAAGAAGCAATAAATACCATATATTAAATTGGCTAATGAGAATATTAAATAAAATGAAAAAGATAAGGAAAAAAGATTTTCATAAATTGTACATAATATGCAATGCAATTAATTTAAATCTGATAAACACAACATAAATTAATAAATTGTACATACTACAAATTCATAAAAGTTAGAAGTTACACAACCAAAAGTAAGACAACATAAATTACTAAAATTCAAAATATAGATTTAATGGACCTTGGAGTCTCGAACTTCCAACTCCAATGCAGTGATTTTCCAAAACATATTTTAAAAAATATTAAAATATAAAATAATTAGTATAAATGATTGTGTTAAGATAATCTAAATAAATTATATATGTAAATATACATAACACTTATGGATAATATTACCTGAAAATGGAAAATAGTCAATAGGAATAATACATTACTCATAGTCAAAGTCAGACCCAACCTCAGTCTCACCTATGGGCTCTAACGTGATCCTTGTTAAATCTAAAAAATAAAATAACAAATATGGTAAACTCTTTAAACAAGAACTAAAGAAACATAGAAATAAATTGAGAAAAATTATAATACTATATTATGGTAAATTAAACAAAGATTTAAAGAAACAAAGAAATAAATTGAGAAAAATTATAATACTATATTATGGTAAATTAAACAAAGACTTAAAGAAACAAAAAAATAATTACCGAAATCAAGCTTATCAAACTTGTCCAAGTCATCCTCAAGCTGCTCCAGATCACTAAGTGCTTTTCCATATAGTCAATCTTGATCACAAATTAGTGCTTGCACGATCTTAGGAGTGAAAGAACTCCTATATGCATCAAGCACACGTCCATTGATATTAAAAGCATATTTTGAAGCAACTATTGATATGAGAACTGTCAATACATAATGAGCAATCACAGTAAGTATAGGAAACGTATACTAATTGAGTTTTCACCATATGAGAACATCAAAGTCTATATCTTCGCTAGCATCATCATCCAATGGCTCAAATAAATATTTATCCAATTTCGATTTTTGCTCTTCTAAGTCACTATTTAACTGATGCTTTTTAAAAGCACCCAATCTTTTCTTAGTAGTTATTGGATCCTTGCCACTTGAAACAATAGCACTACCATGCCACTTTCACCACCAGTGACTTGTCTCATTAACATTTAAGACTCTTGACCACTTCCACCCACATGAGATTGAGGTTGGGGTTGCAACATATTCTTATAACATTGAAAGACCTCATCCATTATTTTTCTCACCAAAGAAAACATCAACAAATCTTGCTCGAGAGAATACATATCTTGTAAAGTAAATTCAACATAAGCAAGCTTTTCTCTCAGATCAAGAATCGAGGCAATGTACAACACCAAATTCATTTTTCCACATTCCCCCAATACTTATCAAATTCAGCTTTCATTCTCATTGCCATAGACTTCAAATCAACATCATCACTTTCTTGCCATTCAATCAAAGTGCCATATATATCATAAATAAAATCAAGAAAAGAATTGGTAGTGACAAAAGATGTACTTGAAACATTCAGTCATATCATAAAACTTTTTCAAGAAAAGAGAAATCCTTTTAATAGTTGCCCAATCATTATCATCAGGCACCTAATCTCCATTTCTCACTAGTTCACTTCTGTAAGTACTATCATAATATTCAAATGATGTAAAAACCCTCTCAAATTTCACAACTGTATCTAACATAAAAAAAGTAGAATTTCATTTAATACGCACATCCAAACTCAATAAACACTTACTATCTATTCCTGCACTAGTAGCATTATCCTTAAACTTGGCTAATCTAGAACGAGATTATTTAATATATCTCACTGTTGATCTAACACGAGCAATTGAGTCATTGATATCCTTTAACCTGTCAATCATAATAAGATTAACAATTTGTGCAACGCATCTCATATGAAAAAGAATTATCTTCTAAATTTCTAATTCCAATAACATTAAATTTTTTCCTCAAATGTCTTATTGCAGCATCATTGGAACTAGCACTATCAACAATAATAAAAAAATTCTTTTAAATCCTCCAATCAACTAAACATCTATCAATTGTCTTCCCAATACCTTGACCTTTATGACTAGTAATGGGACAAAAGTTTAAAATCTTTTTTTGCAACTTTCAGTCTTTATTAATAAATGAGTAATCAGACACAAATAATTAATTTTTTATATTGAAGTCCATGTGTCTGTGGTGAAACATATTCTACCAGGACATGATCTCAAAAATTTTCTCATATGAGTTTTTTCATTAGCATGAATCTTATAACAATCCCTAGCAATGATCTATCGTGATAGTATACATAATTTAGGACATGCTTCCTTCATGTGTTTCCTATACCCTTTCGCTTCCACAAATTTAAAAGGCAACTCATCTATAATGATTGTCTCAACTAAATTCCTCCTAATTGCATCCTGAAGAAACTTCCAATGACCCAAAGACCCATATCCTCCTAACTAAAAAACTAATTCCATTTGATTACTAACTTCATTAACACGGAGTATTTTTAATTTTGGACAAACCTTAACGTGATTATTTAAAGAAGATGTTCAATTTTTTTTTGTATCAACACATAAAACCTTATCACAATAACTACATCTACCCTTATGATTACCTTTGTCATCAACAAATTTTATGAAGTGATCCCACATAAACGACGACGTCTTTGATGGTTCCTTTTGCTTCTACAGTTTAAAGCTTATCGCTTCACTTCTTGCATTGCCTTCAATAGCATTTGCATCAACTTGAGGTGTAGATGTTGAGTCATTGGTTGCCAAATTTATATTCTCGTCAATTTCATTTGACATCTAAAAGAAATAATCATCATATAAGTAAATTTGGTATGCCAAAAAAGTGAAGAAGAATAATAGTATCATGCATAAACAAAAAAAAAAAAAAAGCCAAAAACATATTGAAAAAATGTATATTTCATTATTAATATTAATATTGTAAGTACTAATCATGAAGATTAAAAATGTCTTTCTAAGTTCTAACCCAAACCATGTCATTTTCTAATTTGTCATACTTTAATAGAGCGTAATCTGAATGATTTAAATCTTTAGACATTTTCTAAATTAATTTTGATTTATGAATGTAGAAAACAGAAAAATTAATATATTGGTTGATATCCCTTTTTTTGTTTTTGGATTAATATCTTCAATTTGTTCTTTGATTGATGTACCCTTTATATGACTCATGTCTTCTTTCTATTATAAGAGGTTGAACATGTGATTTTTGGGTCATATTAATTAGCAAAAAAATTGAATCTTATACACATGTTAATTTTTGGATGCATGGAACTTAACTTAATGAGGGTCTAACGTGAATTTATTTGTCAAAACTACTAAATTACATTTAATAAAATCAATAACTTTAAACAACACATCATATTTCATTTAACAATATAATTAACGAATATACCTACTTGACGAAAAATTCTCAAAATACTTAAAGATTTTTTATATATATCAAAAACTACTCCAAAATACTTAAAATGTTTAAAACGCTCAAAAATTTTTCTTTGTATATCAAAAACCACTACAAAATACTAAAAATGTTCAAAAATTATTTTTTTTTATAAGAAATACTCTAGAGATGAATGGTCTAATAAGAAAAGTTAAAAGAATATGAGTCAGTTTGAAGTGCGGATTATTTGGGTTAGTTTCATTAAGAGTAATTTTATCTAAAATTAATTTCTCTTGACTAAAAATAATTAAAATTATAAAAAAAATTATTTTCAAAAATACTTTATTTATAAGAGATATTTTTTAAAAAAACCCAATAATTTATGTACAAGTATATTTAAAAATTAAAATTCTATATTTTTGTGTCTTTTTATTTACTTTTCCGTGTCTAAAGAGCAAAGAATTTGACTCCTATCCTTGGGCTTTGCCTACCATGCTGGATTGGATGGGCTAAATATGTTCCCAATATGTGAGTGAGCGAACTTCTAATATATTACAATGGTGCCCCGATTTGCGTTGGGTCACTTTTATTTTCAAAAAATAATTTTTAATTGAATAATATTAAAATAGTCTTTAACCAAAATAATTGTAGTAAAATATCTATTTTAAATTGTTTTTTTTAAAAATAAATCGATTAGATTAAAAGAGAAATGGATCATCAATTTGAATAATATGCTTATAATTATGAAAAATGCAATAATTTATAATATTTCTCATCATTGTCTTCATAAAAATTATGAAAAGAAGTATTTAAATTTTAATTATAAATTCCCACTGTATAAAGTACCAACTATGTTTTTTTTTAAAACTTTTAAAACATGAATTCATTAGTGAAAATATTGTTTTTGAAAGAAAGGAGATTCAAATTCATACTTTTTAAGAAGAGAGATTATACATTAATCAATAAATTAATGTTTGAGTTTTTTTTTTTAAAAATATTTTTAGTTTATGATTTTATTTTTTTATTATTTTGATTTTTATTCATTATTTTTTTAACTTTTTAATTACCTCTTTATTTTTGGAATTTTAAGCTTGAATTAAATCAATTGGATTACGAGATAACATAAATCGGACCTGATCTAATGGACTTGAAGCACCAATGTCCCACACCTTTCGTTTCTCCCTTTTTTTTTTCCCATTTTTTTGTCTTTCTAAAAACAAGTCCTAGTCAATATGCATACATTTCATGTGATTATCAACATGTAATATATAATAAAATTGACTATCAACATGTATTTTTTTTTCTCCATAGGTTAATCAATTAGATTAAGAAAAATTAAATTTTGCTTTTTTTTTGAAGTATCAACATGTCATAGTCACATGCATACATTAAATGTGAACATATACCATTGATAAATTTTTTAGTTATAATTTTGAAAATTTCAATATATAAGTGATTTAATCATAATAAAATTAAAAGCAAACATAAACTGAAATTAGAATACTGTATTATGAAAAAAAATTCACTTTTGGTACTATTAGTATCTAACTCATTAATTACTAATTGATTAATTTAAAAAGTTCTTTATTATAAATGAATATGTAGGCAGTTTTATTTACGGTTATTTATGAGGTGACAAAAATTAATTTACACGTGTCCAGTTTTATCACATGGCAATGAGCTTGTATTAGTATTTTTCTCTTTCTGGCTACGTCCCTAGAAATTATTATTTATAATCTTTTCATTGTTTCATATATAAATTTGACAAATTAAGATATAACATGCAATTAAAATTGTTATTAGAACACCAATAAATTCACACTTTTCAAGAATTTTTTATCAAGTTGTTAAAATTATTTGAAATATCAAATCAATGAGTAAAAATCAAACTTTCATGAAAAAACATTTTTCTCGTATCATATAATTTTCAAAATAATATCACACACTCATATTTTTATTTGAATTATTTGTTTCTTGATAATGATTATCAAAATTTAAGTAATAGACAAGTCAATTAATTATAAAATAAGATAATTTAATTTGGGTTGATAAATTATTGTGAGACAAAACTGCTGGGTTATTTAAGGGATGACAAAACTGTTGATAAATTATTATAAAATAGGAGTGACTTGGAGTGGTTGTCTTTATCTTGGACTTGTTAATTAGTGGTATTTAGCGGTGATGTGGCGTCATCTTCGGCGTGATTGAATCGGGTCCCATCAGTAGTGAAGGGGAAGCTAATCCTGGACTTCCCAAACTAATTTATTATGTCAAGGAGACACAGAAGAGCAATTATGCCATGAGTTGTCTTGCTTTCCTATGGATATTCATTAAGAAGTAGAACAAGCTAGGAAAAACAGCAAAGTTAAGACACAGCTTTAGTCTTTGTTACACTGTGAAGAGTGAAAAGGGAATATATATATATATAATTAATAGATTAATATAAACTTATTAATTTATGTTTTATTATTCCATTATGAATTTTTATGTTAATTCATAAATTGAATAGCGGTAGCCTTAACTCCTGATATCAAACTCAACAATTGATTTTAATAAAAGTATAATAATCAAAATATTTTCTTAAAGTAATAATTCACATAGAATATTTTACAATGCTCAATTGAAATTACTAAAATTTTATTCGGTTGATATTTGTTATTGCATTTTGTTTTTAGTCATTTTTTAATAAAAAAAAATAATACACAATAAAAAAATCAATTAAATAGAATCTAAATTTAAGGACTATGATACGTTTTATTTATACAAACAAAATTATGGATACAATAGGATTTGACTACAATTTTTTAGTTTTAGTCCTTAGTTAATTTTTGGGTCCGATTATTATTACTATAAAATCTATTAGAATGCGCGTCCGAACGTGAGTTGCACTAGTATTATCAAACCGGTGTAAGCAAATTATATATGGCAACAGCTAACCATAATCACAGCGATACAGCTATTATCACTCGTTATTTTCTCCTTTTCTTCATTGCTGTCTGCTTGCTCCCTATACATACAAAAAGAAGAAGAGAGAATTGAAGGCAAATAAGAGCAACACAGAGAAGAAAAGCGGAGTGGTGGCAATATGGCAGAAGGAGGGACAACCTTAGAATACACACCAACATGGGTGGTGGCTGTTGTCTGCTCTGTAATTGTCTTCATTTCTCTTGCTGTTGAAAGAATCCTCCACTTCATTGGCAAGGCAAGTTTCAATTCTTTGATATTTATGATATATCTACCCTTTCATTACATGTATTTATGAGTTTCAATCAATTGTTTCTGCATTGTGTTTTCTCCTTTGATTAAGCGTTTCAAATGACCTCTTTGCTTTTTCAGTATCTGAAGAAAAAGAATCAGAAACCTCTCTTTGAGGCCTTGCAGAAGATCAAAGCAGGTATAGACTCTATACTCATGTCAGATTTTCTCGTGTGTTAATCTCCAAAGACATGGATATGGATAAATATTTTTTACGGGGTGGATGCAGAGTTGATGTTGCTGGGATTCATATCACTGCTACTGACAGTGTTTCAAGGCAGGATTGCCAAAATCTGTATACCAAAAGATATGGCTAATCAATGGTTGCCTTGTCAGGAAAAAAAAGATCAGACTGTAACACACATTCAGACCCTTTTCTCCTCCTTTCTTCCTCATGGCACTGGCCGTCATCTTCTTGCTGAGGCCTCTGGTACTGCTTCCTACTGTACTGCTAAGGTAATTTTTAATGTTTCTCACTCAATGATCAGTTTTCATTATTGATACAAAGAATTAAAAAACTTGAGAGCATGTCTTATAGACTATATTCACTGGCCTAGGCAAATCAGGACAATCCGGTGACCATCTTTCACAACATTTATTCTATATTCTCATATTAGGATTGGAAGACTGACAGTTTTCTTCAATTATGATATGTTTGATTTCAATCTAGGGAAAAGTCCCATTGTTATCCACTACGGCATTGCATCATCTTCATATCTTCATCTTCGTGCTAGCTGTTGTACATGTGACTTTCTGTGCTCTAACCATTCTTTTTGGAAGCACAAAGGTAAGTTTCACATTCTGTCACTCTGACTTATCTGGTTCTACTGCCATGTAGAATTTTACTTCTTTCAATTTCATTGTCATGCTTTTCTGTCTGATGTTTAGTACATGTCTTTTACAATCCAGATCCATCAATGGAAAAGTTGGGAGGATTATGCTAAGAATATGGAATATGATCCAGAGGGAGGTTCGGGTAGCTAACACCTAATTTTTACATATTTAAATGAATAATTTGGATATACTCTATTGTGCTAAATCATTAACCTCTAAACTATAAATTTTCAATCCTGACCAACGGTAGAGCACTGACTTGCTTCAAACCTTTGATGTTCTCTTGTGGTCAACGTCCTACCAACTATAATGCATTTTCTGATGCAAGTGTTACTTTGCAGTTGTGAGAACAAAGATCACCCAAGTCCAAGAACATGATTTTATCAGGAATCGCTTCCTGGGTTTTGGAAAGAATTCAGAATTACTGGGATGGGTGGTAAGTCGAGATGTTCTTGTTACAATCATCTAATAACTGGTTATTAAGCTCCATTAAGTTCATGTTTATTTCCAACTGGAAAAGGTGAAGTCCTAAACAGTCAAACCTGGACAACTAGACCGTTAAAACAAGATTGCAGTATATACAGAAAGCAAAAAATTTCCAATTTAGAGTTACTAATTTCTTTCGATTAATATAAAAGAAATGTTTATCTCAATTGGAAATGCTGAAGATCGTACCTTCTGAAGTTATGATACTGATTTCTGCTCTTCTGTGAGGAAATTGGATAAATTCCTCACTCAATCAGCAGCTATTAACATCATCTTAAGTCCTCATTGTGTCATTACAAGAGAACTAATTCACATTTTTCTTCTCTCTCTCTCACGATAAATATATATATATATGCATGCTAATCCCGTAACATAGTTTTTATGGCTATGATTTGCTTTCCAGTATTCTTTTTTCAAGCAATTCTATGGATCTGTGACCAAATCAGATTATATCACATTAAGACTAGGCTTCATCATGGTAAGTTAATTGAATTTAATCTATTTCATTCCATTTTATTCATTTTTCTTGGTAAAAACTTGAATGCTCCCTATAATTTACTTCATCAACTCTATTTCATTAACTTTCAGAAAAATTCTTCTCTAGACTCATTGCAGGGGAAACCCAAAGTTCAATTTTCACAACTACATGATGCGTGCTCTTGAAGCCGATTTTAAGAAAGTTGTTGGGATAAGGTCAGTTATGAAAGATGCTAACCAGAATTTCATAGTTCCTTAATCAAAATTTGTTAAGACAGTTGTTCCTCCCACAATGAATTATGCAGTTGGGCTATATGCGAAGTTGTAGGTTCATGCATTTATGTCATTGCTACCTTTGGTGAAAAATAATGCTTTGGCATGTTTCTGTTGGTCAAGAAACATTTCTTTACATAGTAAATTTTCTTAATGCTGTCAGTTTCTAGCTTAATTCCTTTCATGGATCATAACTAATTTCTGACTTAATTGCAGTTGGTATCTTTGGGCATTTGTTGTCATTTTCCTGTTGCTGAATTTTGTTGGTGAGTAACTGAAGTTTTACTTGATGTTTACATGAGAGCAGAGTATCTGTTTGCTGCTTGTTCCTATTTCATATCTTCCATAATTTTTCTATTTCGTTAGAACATAATGGATTCTGAGGCAGAGTCATCTGCTACAATTTTTGCACTCCAACTCTTTAATTGTGCTCCTGTAGAAAATTCAGAAAAATTGTAATCCAGAAGTTAAAACTACTGTACTAAGAACTTCAAATACAGGGTTTTGAGGTCTTAGATATATGCACTTGCCACTCCGTAAGATATGAACTCTGTATGGATGGAGTAATTCCTTCCTACAGTGAACCAGCTAGATGAAGATTCTTAACTTCGACTCACAAATAAAAAATTGATTCCTTCACGCAGGTTGGCATACATATTTTTGGATAGCTTTCATTCCCTTCATTGTAAGTGATCCTAATAAACACTACAATTATGCTGTCTTATTCTTTCTTTAAGTAATTTTGTTCTCCCTTCCTTTTCCCTCTTTGTGTATATGTTTAAGCAGTTGAACTACTTACATGTTTATATCAGATAGGCAGCCTACAGAAAACCTGGTAGCATTTGACAGTTGTTTTCCTCTTGGCAGCTTTTACTTGCTGTTGGCACCAAGTTGGAGCATATAATCACGCAATTGGCCCAAGAGGTAGCCGAGAGACATGTAGCGGTCGAAGGGGAATTGGTAGTTCAGCCGTCAGATAACCATTTCTGGTTCAACAGGCCACGCCTCATTCTCCGCCTGATTCACATCATCCTATTCCAGAATTCTTTTGAATTGGCATTTTTCTTCTGGATATGGGTAAAACACCATTGTCACACCATTTGGGCGCCTGAATTCAATCCTGCCCTTGAATAAATAACGACTTCCGACTGATCATTTTGATTCTTCCATTTATAACAGTTGCAGTACGGTTTCCAGTCATGCATGATGGGGCAAGTTCGTTTTATTATCCCCAGGCTGGTTATAGGGTATGAAGAGGACGAAAAATCTTTCTTTCCTGTCTTTCCATATTCAAATACTCACGTAATCTTCATCTGGTCAGGGTGTTTGTTCAGTTCGTCTGCAGTTATAGTACCCTGCCGCTATATGCATTTGTCACACAGGTAAAGCGAACTACAAACAAAGTTGAATTCTTTTCTGGTTTTTGTTACATTTTCTGAACTAATCAAAACTTTTGCTTTCTTTTTGTTGTTTCGAAGATGGGAAGTTCGTATAAGAAGGCCATTTTCGAGGAACATATTCGCGAAGGGCTTGTTGGTTGGGCTCGGAAGGCGAAAAAGAATAATAAGGGCAACGCTGTCAAGAGGTCTGCCAATAGATCAGGCCAAGTTGGTCCGAAAGAGGAGTCTCCTCTCGTACTTGAGATGGTAGAGGCATATGGAAAGGAATCTGCAGTATGAGAGGATAGAGACAGAGATATTGAATCAAAAATCTGTAATATAGAGAGCGACATTAGCATCTATTGCAAGTGGCCTAGCCTTATAGTTTTTGTGTTGGGCTATATGTCAGGCTGTACTGTTCTGCAAGCGCTACTTTACAAACCAGCTGCTTCGCAGTTAATCTTGAGCTTTTCTGTCATCTGCTGAGGTGCAGCCCCTTGGATCATCTGCTAAGATGCAAGCCATTGAGGATAGAATCAAATGAAGAAAAGTTGTATTGTCTTCAAATTATCAGCATCATACTCAATAGTTCAATAATGCCCAACAGATTGCATTCCTTAATGCAGCGATTGTTTATATTCATCTAATTTCCTCTTTCCCAAAAGAGAACAACCCTTTTAGTCACGTGTCAAAAATTCAGAATTAAAATAGGTGGGAGCATGAGCAAATTGACAAAATCATCTGTCTTTTGATTTCACAGGAACTCCTTTGTACATTTGTACACGATCCTTTAACGCATCTCGCCTAGGGCGCGCTACCTTGTTATTGGGATCAAAAAGTAGCACTTCTTCAAATGCTTTGAGTGCAGACTTATAGTCTTTTTTCTTCTCATATGCATCACCAAGGTTGTTCCAGGCTGTGACATAGCCTGGTTGAAGCTTCACAGCAGTTTCAAATTGACTGATTCCTTTCTCGAGCTTCCCATCCCGGACATAGCTGACCCCAAGGGCATTGTAAACCTGTGCGTTGATGAGCAAAATATAATATGATAATTTAATGTTTATAAAGTCCCTAATCAAAAGATGACAAAAAAAAAAGAAAAAGAAAAAGTACTTTGTAATCTTATTTATGTATTCTCAGACAAGTAAAGGAATAGTTCATATGATGAAATTTTAGAAGTAGACAGGTAAACATCCTGTTAAATTCAGGTTTCTCCCACTTTTTTTCTGCAAATGGAGGTTATGTCATGATTCAAATCATCATAACAAAACCGGGTTTTAGTCAAGCCCACCAAATATATGATGGTTTAAACTTACAAAAGGTACGGGGCCTGGTGTTAGCAAGCAAGACATAGCAAATGCTGAGTCCATAGGATAAAAGTTTAAGTTGGCATTTGAGTTACAAGTGTGAGCTAGAGTTTTCTCCATTTATTCCTCTTAAAATAAAAAATTAGATTTAATAACATTTTTAACCGAAATTCCAGGCAGACTAAGATAAAACAGATAATGCTGCTATTATACAACAGTTAGAGTTCAGATTGTGATTGACACTGATAAGCACAAAGGGGAAATCCTGTATATGATCAGGGTGGCTAAGAAGGATGTGATATTTCTGGTTCTACAAGATAAGTTAAAACCACAAACCAGGCAAAGTGCACAGCTTATTGAATGATTTATCACTCAAAAAAGAAGGATACAGCGGTGATAGATGATGATTTCATGTTAACGGCTGAAAAAGTTTTCAACGCTAAATTATCCAAATGAATCATCACCCATCATACAATTTATGACTGCACCCTTAGCAAACTCAAATATGATGGTTAAAAGGCATAATGTTCATATTACAAATGGTTGACATTATTGACTTTAATTGCATGCAAGACATGCATACCACATTCTACTAAGTACAATCCACACAATGAAATCAATTGCTTCTGCTTGTAAGATGCAGGAAGATCCAAAAAATATCATACCTGGGCAAGATCTTGATCATCGCCATCCCATTTCTCAATTGCCTGAAGCAAATATTTAGTAGCAGCAGGGTAAAATTTCCTTCTCAACATAACGGCACCTAGCTCAAAAAGCTCAGTAGCACTTGCCTCTCCACTTCTTACTTGCTCCTGAAATCAAAATAATAACATTGAAGGATATAATATAAGCACAAAGGAGCAGTCATCATCCACTATAAAAGCTAAGAAAAAAGAGTCAAAAGTCTTTTCTGTTTTCCTTTTGGTTTTGTTACAATAACTTGGAAAAAGTCTTCTTTTTAAAGTTTGGAAATGTCAAACTAATACAAACATAACTGCCAGAGCAATTTAGACTCATTCAAATGTCATTCTTTTGCACAGAATAACAAGCTCTTACCTGTAACTCTTTAGCAGAAAGGTCAAGTTCTCTACGTACAAGGACTTGACGGATCACAAAGAAGGTTCCAACCCCAAGCAAACCTAGTAGTAAAAGCAGATAAGATAGTTGGATTCCTAACTCAAATAACGCTCCAATCTCATAAACTGCATCTCCACTGGTAATTTCACTTGCATTTGCTAGTTGTGCAGAAATCAACCACAAGGCTTGACCAAAGAGGAAAGCAGACACCACAACTAATGGCTTCTTCAGATTTGAGTCATCACCCATAGCCAGAATGTTTTTCAAGGATTCTGCAACAAAATGATGATACCAATTATTTAGATTCAAGTAATTGTAGTGACTAACTGAAAGAAGCAACTAAAGAGAGCATGACTACAAGCCTACAACTGCATGACTTAACACAACACTAGTGGTTTTTACTTATCCATAGAAGTAAACCTCCATCTAGAAATTTGAACATGTATGTGTGTGCGCATGCACGCGCATGCACCATCAGTGCATCTTGTATTATTAAGTCATTTAACTCACAGTGCAACCAAACTCCAGAAGAATGACATAATAAGCTTTCTGACCTTTTGGCATACATACTATAGAGTTTAGAAGGTATTAATTAATACAATATTAAGAGAAATTTAGATGATATAGAAAAATAACCAATTACAAGGTATTAATTAATACAATATTAAGAGAAATTTAGATGTTATAGAAAAATAACCAAACAGAATGGACATCAAAAACAATGTTTAAAGAGGAAAAAAGGTATCAAAACTACAACTTTTCACATGTGAGCTGCATCTTCCTCTGCATGCCATATAAGTTGCCAGTCCCTTTTGAAACATCTGCCTTTATCCACAATCAATTCAAATATGGAAAAAAGAAAAACTGTAAGAAAGCATGTTAAGTTAGAAAAGAATAGTATATCTACCTCCATTCACCAAAACAAAACTTGATTAAAAGTTTAAACATGTACTTTTAATATCAAACAAAAAGAGTAATTGAATATACTCAACAGTGAGATCATATAATAAGGCCAATATCAACAGAAATCCAGCATGAGACATATAAAAGCATTCCTAGGAAATGTCACAATAGGTATAGAAAAACACTGAAAATTAGGAATTTGCCAAACCATATAGAAGCTACATACCAATTTATGTCTTTACTCCAAAGCAAAAATTCATTCAAACTTATTTAAAAATGACAACTACATGCAACCATTTAGCGTTGTCTATATCAGGTGATAAATATGAGTATTAATAGCACAAACTCTAACATCATCAGATGAAGGCTGAAACTTTCACAACACACTTCTTTCTCAACTCAAAAACACCACGATAGCATAGATGATTTGGGAGTCAAAGTCTCTTTTCCTTTCACCTTATGCAAAAACAAAACAAAAGAAAAACGTAAGACACTTTCTTTCTCTAGAATTCTCTTGAACACGGTTACCATTCCCACTTCTCCATCACTATTGCATGTTGGCTGAAGCTATTTTCCATTAAAATGGATGGCTTCTTTGCTTGAAACAACATGAATTTTGAATCCCTTGTGTTAGAGCAATATTTTCTCTTCATTAGATCTAATATATCTTTACATTTATTGCAATATTTTTTTGTACATATTTAGTCAAACACTCTTGTATATATACTTTGTTTTCTAGTCAATACAAACAGAACGATTTAGCCCCTATTATATTTTCTTAACATGTTATCAGCCTAATAACCCTAGGGCCCGTTTTCCTTTTCTTCCTTTTTCCACCATTATAACCATCTGTTTCCCACCCTCATGGCAGGCTCCAAAGATTCCTCACCAATTAGTTTTTTCCACAGACCCCATCTTTACCACTCTTGTTGCGACCGAATCAAATTATGATTATTTCTCTCCATATTTTCTTTATCATTTCGATAGTCCTGGCTCTATTCTCATTTCCCAATCTTTGGTTGGAGAGAATTATCCAACCTGAAGCCATGCTCTTTGCACGGCTCTTGAAGCTGAAAACAAACTTGGATTTGAAGATGCAGTATCTGTGAACCTGATATTCTAAAGATTCACTCCAATGGAAGTGCTGTAATAGTACGGTCACCACTTGGTTACTTAACATGGTTTCCAAAGATATAGCTGCAAGTGTTATTTACATGTCTTCTGCAAATGAGATTTGGCTTGATCTTCATGATTGTTTTTCTCAAAGATCTTACCTCCAATCTTTGAGATTTGTTGTAATATTTCTCTTTATAATCAGAAAAATAATTCTGTTGTGGCCTATTACACTGTTCTTAAGGGTTTATGGAATGAGCTGGTCTCCTATTGCTCTCTTCCAACTTCTACTTGTGGCGCCCATAAGAAATTTATCAAATTACACGAGGCTGATCATTTGATGCAACTTTTGATGGGTTTGAATGACTCCTACACCTAAAGCATATTTTCTCTTTATTAGATTTTAGTGTATCTTTATGCTTATTACAATATATTTTCTGTACATATTTAGTGGAACGCTCTTATATGTCCTTTGTTTTTTTGTCAATACAAAACAGAACAATTTAACTCCAATTATATTTTCTTAACACTTTGCCCAAACTTTGATGTCAAGGCAGAGGAGATAAAGTTAGCTTGTGTTTTTCAAACTTCAAGTCCAAAATTAGATATTAAAAACAAATCTTATATTTTTTGAGTCTAACCTTGATTGACCTCTAAAGTATAGGGACCTAAAGCTAAGTCAATGAAGCTCAAGTAGAAACTTTTAAAGATGTTTAAAAAAATATGAATATCCATTTTGCAATTCACAAATGGATAATTGTATGTAAACTCATCATTACCAGCTACCAGCCTTACTCATCCCAGCACAGCTGTCCATCGGTTGTGAGCCCAATTGGTATATGGCTCTGAGTGATCAGAACATGTTCTTTGACATAGCTAACAGGTTTTACAATTAAGCTATCTAAGATTGAGGAAAAGAAAAAGAATAAGGTTAATTACCATCCAAAGGAACTAAGGTGCTTTACGGAGCAAGTTTTAATTTTCCAGAATTTTGGGTTTGCCATTGTCCAAAAGATAATATATGTGTGTGTGTTTGTGTTTTTTTGGGCATGTGCATCTGTACTTATACATAACATATATATTGCTAATTGGGCAATTTTCTAAGTAACTTAAGATCTAAAGGTGCCAACTCAGTTGGCACGTTAATTAATTAACTGATGTTTAATTGAAATTATAGAATCACTAGATAATAATTGGAAGTGTGTATCTCTTAAATAACTTTCGAACAAAGACAATTATGACCTATACATGGGGAAGGGAGTATAGTTTACCTTCTTTTATATTATTTTACTGTTATACTTCTCAGTTTCATCAAAATAAAAGTCTAAATATGTATCATATAGTAACATAAATTAAAGAACACACTTACACCTCCTGATTGGTCTGGAGAATTCAAGGAGCACACATTATTTTAATAGCTTTTCATTTCATATCAACCAAATAGTTTAAACATATACCTGTTAAGCCAGGGTTAAAAAGTGAAAGAATTCTAGCTCTATAAATATTAGCTCTGTAAAAACTTGTCTTAGGTCGTTATCGTTTAATCTAGAAGTAAAAATCATTAAACTCAAGGTGTCAAGGAAAGAAGATTACGGAATTATAATGATAAAACACTCGTAGCAGTTGCATAAATGCGGTACAGAAAAAGAGGAAGGGGACAACCAAGTAGATAACAGAGTTAAACATGTAGAACGAATAAACTAAAAACAAGCAGTATAATAAATTGGAATACTTTTCTGCAACTAATGCCCCAAATTTTCTTCATAAGACAAGGGTTTTTTGTTTTTTCTCTTAAAACTAGCACCACTGAAGCACAGAGTGTACCAGAACACATACCTGTAGGTTGAGAAATCTAGTGTCATTCACTCCATTGCCTGTCCCTGAGTTCTTCAAAGCTGGTTCACAATAGCACTGAACAATGGCCTGGACCAATAAGAGCAACACTATCCAATGTTCTTTATAAAGCTAAAAAAGAGAAAAAAATAAATCTTGTTTTTTGACCCACCAAATATTTATAAAAAAATATGAAATTATTCCTTTTACCATCTTTTATTTACCATTAGTCTTCTAGTTGTGTAAAAAATGTGAAATTATTTTAGAAAAAAATCACTATTAGACTTTAAGTTTTTCCATTTAGTCACACATTATGAATTCTAGAATAGCATATTTTATTAAAATTGAAAATTTTCTGGATTAAACCTTTGACACGAGGGTTTGGTGTTAACCAAACATTCAAAATTTGCAGGCAATGAATGTCCAATTTGAGGAGAGCAGAAAATAGTGATTGTTATAGATAGGTATAGTCAAATCCTTGTTTCAATACTAGCAATTGCATGATCCCAGAACAAGCCAATTTTAGTTGAAAAAAACTTACAAAAGGGAGACGAATTTATTGTCTTCCATTGTTGAAAACCCAGACAAAAAATCACTTGCCTTCTTTCTCCATTTAGTCTAACCATCATTTCAACATCTAATAAAGATTATCTTTGCATACATAAATTCATGGCTTGCCCAACATATTATTCTGTCTAATGTTTAGAAAAGCCTCTCTTGACGCCAGTTGTAGAACCTAAAAGATAAGCAGGCCAAAGTCCTCTCGTTGCAATATTAAATCCCATCAGTTTCTACTTCCTACTCTCTACTTTCGTAAGTGTTGCATGCCAAGAATTTTCGAAGAAGCTGACTAGATCCTCAGATAGAAACTTTACTATGGAGAATTATACTAATAATATACAGTATAAGAAAGAGTAAAGGGTAGCTTCTTTTACCTGAAAAGAGAGCTTCTTGCGGCTGAACCTGAGAGACCCAGATGAAAGGAAAGAGTAAGAATGAGGAAGGGTAGCTGAGAAGCAGACAGGGTGGTGGTGTAAAGGTGGGGATGAGATTGTAGTTTGCAGAAGCATATTCTTTGGTTCTTTTGGTCTTCAAAGTTCAAACATGAAAACCCTCTGTCTGCAGTGATGTTTTGTGGGTCTTTTTTCTTTATTTGGTTCAACTGTGCAGACGATATAGTTCCTCGCTTACTCTAACTCAGAAGCACAGTTCGGTGGTGGTTGAAGATAAAGTTCAACTGTCTCGGCCAAGCCATGAGATAAATATAATCAGCAGATAAGGCCGCGTTTGTTGCTCCTAGGAGCTCAGAACCAGCCCCATTTTTTTTTAATACATACTTTTTTTTAATTCTTTTTTTTTTACTACAAAGGATAGAGGATTTTTTTTTTAAAAAAAATAATTTATAAATGATTGAAAAATAAATTGCACCAATGTCGATTCAAATTTACTGTGGAAACTATCAGACTATGGATTCATTATGACACTTCAAAAACCCTTAAAATGGAAGATTGATTTATTTAATAAAATTGATGGTCTTATTCTATTTAAAAATCTTCCGCTTTATCTTCTAATTGTTCAATGACTTCAAATGATGTGTTCAGAAGAAAAAAAAAACTACTACTAGTCTTTACACTTATTTTTAAAATTTCTTATAACACAAATTAATTGGTAAGATTATTGTGTCGTGTAAATACTTAATAAACTTATAAAAATTAAATTAAAAGGTGATAAAAATGCTCTTATAGTATGTTGGACAACATTATCACATTAAACAGCATAAATTTTTTAAAGTAACTATTATTACATTCTAATATGTAAAAAGGTAAAATACCCCACCTTCTTAAATTTTAATCAAAATTTTAAGCAGATCCATTAGTTTTCAAAATGAATATTTTACTTCAAAAAAAAATTATATAATTTTAAAGATTACTATAATATAACTTTTATTAATTTAAAAAAAAAGAGAGCACTGCCTATTTTTTTTTAAAATTATATAATAATAATTTTTTAAATTAATAAAAAAAAGTATTTTAATCTTTTTATAATTTTTGTTAATGGTGTTTATACTTTCAGACAGAATATCTATTTCGAAAACTAATAAACCCGCTTAAAATTTTAATTAAAACTTAAAAGAGTAAGAGTATTTTTATTACAATATTTTGTACCTCTGGCTGCAACAAAAAATTGCAATCATAAGTAAAAAATATGCACACTTAGCTAATGTATGAAAAAGTTTGGCTGCACTTGTTTATAGGATTCAACTAGACTTGTAAAAATAAGCCTAGCCCATTAGATCGACCCATTTTTTATTGAATATGGGATGAGTTGGAAATGAAAATTTAGACTCATATTAGAATCGAGCCTAAATGAGCCAGCCCATCAGATCAGTAGGTTGGGATGGGCTAGGGCTAGCCAACCCTGTGAGTTAAAAAATTAATAATTTTTATTAATTTAACTATATAAAATTAATAATTTAGTTACCAATGATATTATATTTTTTATATATTTCAATGTCATTAATCTTTACTTATCAAATTAATAATTTTAATTTAGATTAAAACTTTTTATCTCTTTTTCTTTTATGGTAATAAATATTAGATGATAAATTGATAATGATTTAGACCTTGAGACATCATTGATGTCTAAATAAGATTTAAATATTTTGTTTGAGGATGATGATTGAGTAGGATATAAATGAGTCTTAAAGTTTCTATTATTTGGATATATACTTATGTTTATAGGATGGTAGTTAGTGTTAAAGATTTAAACTCTATTTATGTAATTTATTTATTTATATTTGGTGTAATTTATTTGTTTGTAACATGTTTTTATTATTTAATTTATAGATTAAATGATAAAACAATTTTATTGATAGAAAATTTGTTAGGTAGAATTATAAAAATATTTTTTTTTACAAAAAAAAAAGTGAGCTGGCCTAACTCGACCCATGAGCTAGTAAGGGGTGGGCTTGGCTGAAGTTTTGATGGCCCATGTTAAAAATGGGCTAGCACGACCTAACTCATACTTTCTCAGCTCACAAGGGCTTGGGCTGAGTTGGGCCGGGCCAGCCCATATTGACACCTCTAGATTCAACAGCAAAATTAAAGTGTAGCTATATATTATATGGCTGTAATTTTAAATCATATGTTAGCATATAAAATATGCAGCTAAAAAGTATAAAATAAAGACACATATAACCTTCTAATATATGATAGAAACACATGCTTACAAATCATAAAATGCCTCTAAAATCAAATTGCATCAACTAATGCCTCAAAAATCAAATGCCTTAAAAATCATTTTCAAAGGTCTTTATAATGTGTTCAGTATGGGGTTTCCTTAACTAATTTTGGTAATCTCTCTCTTCCTCTCTTTTTCTTTCTAATTCTTCTCTATACATATTTGTTTATCCACTCTCCAACCTAACAAAACCATCTGACATTGCAGTTCCTAACCTTCCTTACCTATAAAGATTAAGTTGAAAATAATATTCATTTGCAGGTACTTCATAATGTAATATGAGACAAAGCAAGATAATATTCAGTTAACTGCAAATAATAGGTATTATTAACAACATTTTGAACTAGATTTATGTACAAAACGTGTCTTTATGTTTTAACATCAATAATAAGGCCTCTTATGAATCAAATACAGCTTGAACGCATGCTATCTCAATGATTCTAAAGTAACTATACCAGATATCTTATAAATTCAGTCTTTCTAAATCCAGCCCCTAGTAAGAAACCTTTTAAGAGTAAACAGCCAAGCAAGAGCTTCTCAATTCAGAAAATTTCTTAGCATCTAAATTTGGACTCTTATCACTTTTTTCTTCATTGTCCTCAAAATAACCGACATAATCATCATAACCTTCTTGCCTCATAATGTCTTGCACTAATTGCTCTACGTCATCATGCATATTTGACTCATCTCTCATATCTACATCATCATCAACACTCACAGAAGGTGATGACCTTTCCCCATGATAAATCCAATGGATATAACCTTGATCGATTCTTTTACAAATATGATGATTATAAACTTCATCTCAATCTTTCCACAAACAATTGTTACAAGTCTTACAAAGGCACAAAATCAATCCTCCCTTTGACCCATTTGCAAATGAAAAATCAAGAAATTGCCTAACTCCATATATCTATTCTTTACTCAATCTAAAGCAACATAGCCAACTTTTATCTATCATCTTTATAGAATTATCCAAATTCACTAAAAAGAAAGACTATTGAAAAGTAAGTCTATATAATAATTCTACATAACATAGGTCAAAAATATATAATAGTACTACAAAAAATAACTAGCATTAAAATAGAACCAGAAAGCACAAGACAGAGTATTCAAATTGAAAACTATTCATATTCATCCCTTAAACAATAACTGGTTTGCATATTTATAGAAACAAACATGTATACTTTTGTCTACATACATACACATAAAATAATATAATATTTCAGACTTAAAGACCAAGATGAACCTTGATCCTAAATATAAAATAAGATTAACAGTATAAGAAAAAATAAAAACAAAATATGGATAAAAGATAATCATTGACTTTTTCCATCTTAATAATTTCAAAAACTGCCTTGATGTGTTTAAAACACATACCCAGACTGCTTGCCAGAACTAATGTATCAGTGGATGATTCTATAGACTTGAAGATTAACTAGCCTTGACCTTTTCAAACTCGGTATCAAGCAACTTCTTAAAATCAATTAACTGTAGTTAAAACATAAAAGCAACAAATGACATTAATTCAATAAGTGTTAGTGTACAAAATGATATTACTAAACCAAAATATATAAATATTACGCATAGAATAAATAAACTCAATTGCAACAGTAACAAAGGTGCCATCTAACATAGAAATAATATAGGGTTTTAACAATTCCATTAATTGT
This sequence comes from Theobroma umbraticum, assembly GCF_002168275.2. Taxonomy (NCBI): domain Eukaryota; kingdom Viridiplantae; phylum Streptophyta; class Magnoliopsida; order Malvales; family Malvaceae; genus Theobroma; species Theobroma umbraticum. The sequence goes on from NW_018397287.1 coordinate 779,820, forward strand.
TAAAAAATGTAAAACAAAAAAATATAGATATCCTGAAATCAGATTAGCATATGTTTTACTTTCTCCACTCCTAGATGTGATGTTGAAGTAGTTTAAAAAAATTTAAAATTTCTTAATAGCTAAAATGTAAATACATTTAAAGGGATTCAATTCCAATCTTCTTTGTTTTGTTTGAAACAGACAATTGAAATCATCAAAATGAATTAACTTAGATAAGGCAGAACATATCATGAAGGATATAGAAAACATAGTTTAAAGTTGTCATGAAACACCTTCAAGATTTTCCAAAAAAGCAATGCATGTTATGCTCAAACACAATATCTCCCTTTACATGCACAAAATATCATGTTCAAGCCGTATCTAACATATATACATTGGATAAGGAGTGAACGCATTGCAATAACTTAAATTTTCAGTAACACTTTTTCTTTTTCCGTTTCCTTATAACATACTTATATAGTTTAAAGATAGAACTATACATGCATGCACCTAAAAGAGGATGAAAGGAATAGGGACATTTTCACATTTTACTAAGAGTACTAATTTTTTTGATATCATAATCAAAATTCAAATTTCTATATCTTTTTTGGCCTTTGGACTTAAATCCTATCGCCTTCTAAGCAAACCCATTCCCTTCATAATATCCATCAATGAATAACTTCTTTCAAGTGTTTCAAATTAAATCAAAATCCCTCATTATTTTTCATGCTAGAAACCACCAATGTCTTTTTTGCTGCCAACATAATCTTTCACTTCAAATACGCAATGGCTTATAGATGCACCTAAAGAACTATATTTGAAGCTGTAATGAATATATGCGCCTAAAGAAATATATCAAAATCCTCTCCTTACTCACATGGTAAAAAGAGAAAAAAATACCTAGCTAACATATCATTCCATTATATTTAACAAATACATTTCCTAAAATCAAACTATTTCTATTCAAATCTTTCTGTCTTCTGATAGAAATTTATTAAAAACTAAAATAAAATTAATCCATTGAGGATGTTAAATTAAAAGCTTACATCCTGGTAAAAAATTTTGTAAAAAATAAAAAAAAATTAAAGCAGAATCGAAAAGGTTACACACCTATCACTTGAATGGAGGAAGCAATAAACTCTGTTGGGGTAATCGATGGTAATTTTTTCTCCCTTGATTTAAAAAGTTGGGTGATAGGAAATATAAGGAGTAATAAGGTAGTGGAGGGAATACTTTGGGGTACTATTTTGAGGAATACTATATGGTTGCTATGGTGTTGGAAGAATTTATCTATATTTTATGCTTCTTTTTTTTGGCCAAAGAATGCATGGCAACAAATATGGACCAAATTAAAAGAAGTCTGGGATAATTTAAGAAGAGAGAAACTTGTTATGAAACAAGAGATCTTAATAGCCAGGAAATTACCAGATCTTTCTTTTGTAAAGCTCAATGTAGATGGAAGTGCTAGAGGGCAACTAGGCATGATGGCAGCAAGTAAGGTAATTAAAGATGACATGGGAAATTGACAATTAGGCTTCATACACAAAATTGTCATTTCCTTTGCACTCAACGCAAAACTTTGGGTACTATACTAGGGACTAAAATTGTGTTGGGAAAGAGGGTTCAGAAAGGTTTTGGTGGAATTGGATTCTTTGATAGCAATTCATAAGATCTCTAACCAAGATTCACAATTAGATCCGAACACATAGCTAATCAAGTTCATCAAGGAGCTATTACATTAGTCTTGGGATTGTGCTATATTTCACATCCATTGTAAAGCAAATCAATTTGTTGATTGGATTGCTACTCATAATGAGGATCTACCCTCGAGTTACATATTTTAGATTCTCCACCAACTAGCATCAAAACAGTTTTATTTGCAGATACTCTAGGCGTATCTTGGCCTAGATTGATATAATAAGTTTATTTAATTTGTTTTTCCACTATACAAAAAAAAAGTGGTTTATTTCTTACCTATGGTTCGGTCTGCTAGATGGATAAATACATTGCCTATTTGGTCGGGTCAGGTCAAAACACTTCCAATTTGAAATATCTTAGAGTGAAAGAAATTCAAGTTAATTTTAAATTTTAATTATTTGGATTGGAATCAACTAAGATTTGAATTATTTCAAGTTTTTTCATTTCGTATTTGAATAATGATACTCAACATGGACGATCCTTCTAATGGTTACAACAAGTAAAAATGAGATGCATTAGAGGTGATAGAGAAAAAGATTAAAACAATTCTTGAAATGTTGAGTGTGTATGTGGCACGAGATAATGAATACAAATTAAGAAAAAAAAGTAGTGACAGAGCATAGTGGAAAATAACTTGAGTAAAAGGGAAAAAGAGAGTACTTGGGAAGAGTTTGGAGAAGTTTTTTTTTAACTTTTGGGGCATTTTAAAAAATAACCTTTAAAGATAAGATGTTTTCAAAAATAACCTCTTTTATAATTTTAACTATTTATAACCTAATTGGATAAAAATACCCTTAATGAAATTACACGCTATGATGTTACACACTATACGAAAACATGTTATACGCCATGGTTAGGTTGTTACATATCATGTATAAAAACGTGTGACACGCAATAGTTAGGTTGTTACACGTCATGTACAAAAACGTGTGACACGCCATGGTTTGGTTGTTATACACTATGTTAAAAAAAATACTGTTGTTCAATGCCATGTGCTAAAATATGGTGCACGTTATGGTTCAAAAAGGTTGTTACATACCATGTTGAAAAAAAAATACTATTGTTACATGCCATGTACAAAAATATGTTACACGCCATGGTTAAAAAAATTATTACACGCCATATTCAAAAACATTTTGTTACACTTTAATACCTAAACTGTTACTGTTACTTACAAACTAAAACTTCAAATTCTCTCAACTCTCTTTATTTTTTTTATTTTTTTGACAATTTGGCACCGATTAAAGTGTTTTTAACATGTTTTTATAAATCAAAATACAAATTTTTTTATCTTAAATACCTATTTTGACTAAAATCAAAAAAAAATTTCATTGAAAACTAATGTTGATAAATTTTAAAATTTTGAGTTTATTGGTGTCTAGATTCTTTATTGATCCAATTAAAAGTTATTTCAAACATCTGTGATCATTTCTACTGTTTAGTTTTATCCAAAATACTTAAAAATTAAATTCTTCAAATAGTTATCCACTCAAGCACATCAAAACTATCATTTAGTGTTTTCAAAATGTTGAAAATAGAAATCTGAAAGCGCAAGAGAGAAATCGGGAGCATAGTAGATGGATGCCGAAAGAAAAATCGATAAAATTAGAGAGAGTGGGATGTTGAGAGTGAGAAATCAGAAGCAAAAATGAGGAAAAATTGTAATGAATGTTTTAATTTATTTGAAATAGTTTTAAGGGTATTTTTGTCAAATTATGGTTAAATATGGTTAAAAACAGTTAAATTTATTTTGATCGTTATTTTTGAAATGGCCTTATCAAAACGGTTATTCCTCATAATTTTTTTTTATATAACTAGAGGAGAGGGGATTCGAACCTTATTTTTTAAGTAAGGAATAATACATCAATCAATGAGTCAAATGCTCGAGTGTAAAAATTGAGAGGATTATTTAGAATTAATATCTCAAAGAGAGTCTGTTGAGTTTCTAATTCATATAATAAATTAGCAAGACTCTTATTTATATATCAACTAGAAATGATTGTTTAGAATTAGCTAACAAGAAATTGTTTATTAGACATCATGAGAAGAGTACATATAAGAAAAATATATTTATTAGAAGAAAAATATGTTCATAATGAGAAGAACATGTCTGAAATAACATGTTCATCATGAGAAGAATGAATCCATTACGAAAAAACATGTTCAGTATGTGACTATTGGATATAATATTTAAATTGTTGACATTTAAAATCAAATTGAATTGAATTTAAACGAACGTTTCAAAATCAAATAATTTTAAATTTAATTATTCGTACAATTCAAATTGAAATATTGAACTTTTAACAAATGTTAATTTTTCTATTAAATCAAATTACGTCGAATTCCAAAGAATTTTACCATCACATTCCTCCTTTTAACTCTTCCCAAATACTATTAACGAACTGAAGGAGAAACGGAAATTCATACTCTCAAGCAACATTAATAAGTCCAAGAAAAGAAAAAGATAAGGAAAAAAAAAAAGAAATAAGGAAAAGAGGGAGATGTGAATTGGATGAAGAGCTCTTTTTCTGGTTAATTCTAAGTGGTAAGATGGGAACCAACATTGAGAAGGCATGGAATAAACTACATACCAAGGATTGTATTACACATACAACAGATTTGAATCTCAAAACTGCAATGATCCAAGAAATCCAACATAGAATGCAGAGCATGAAGTTTTATTATTTCCAGTTTAAGAAATGCACGATTCCAAATTTTCATAGCAGTAACTGCTGCAGGCTACACATCGAAACTTGTTCAATCTTATTTCACTCACTGCACAATTTATCCTTGGTTTCTGGGAATAATATCCACACTCCACAAGGCCGCATCCCTTAAACTTCTTATCGTCCTGCATTACGATTATCAGATGTATCCTACTTGCAAATAAATAGATCCATAGTACAAAAATGCATAAGTGTTTATACCTTAAATTCTACTACTCATTTTCTCCTCTGATATTCAAACAAAGCTGACATTGAGCTCTGTCAATTTACGCTCACCAAAATCTTGGTTTTCTAGCTTGTTAATCGTCATCTGGGGATATTACAACAAACTGTAAGCTTCAAAAAACAATTTTTTATGCTCAATCATTAGCCAAATCTTCTGGTAAAAGCAACAATGTTCGAACAGAAAAAGTAGGAAAGTTATGCAGATCAGCTTCTTTCTGGTAGCTCCATCTATATACCACATCAGACTCAGGAAAGAACCATCAATAATTAGTTTTAGGAGACAAAAGAGCATTCAAAAGTAAACAATTTGCATGACGCATTCATGATTCTGAAAGCACTAAAAGGATTCTTGAAGGTTAGGAATTGTCCAAGAATTCACACTGTTACAGTATACAAGTCATTTAATTCCTAGTTAAATTAGTCTTCCATATAATCATCAAGATATTGAAACCTTACCTGCTCTAAGGACGTAACCATTTGAGAAATTAGATCTAGTTTCAGAAGTAGGCTTATCAGTATCTTCCAATGATCTGAAGAATTTAGATAAAACACTAGAATCATTGCGTGTATCCCTTTCAACCAACCATTCTTCTTGAAGATGAACATCAACATCCCTGTATCAAAAGTAGAGTGAACTATGGAAATTGAGAACCACATAGAATTCGAAAACAACAAAACCATATGGAGAATCTGAACAAGAAACCATGGTGCTCATTGGGAGGAAACAAGGTACCTCCTCAAGGCTAAAACTTCATAATTCCTCCGCAGGTAATCAGCATACTTTGTAAGGGCCTCTTGCGCATACTGTCTGCCAACAGTTCTCACTGCAGCTGCATTTAGTAAGTTTTCCAGTGAGCCATGCTTTTTTAAAAGCTTTAAGGCAGTTTTCCGACCAAAGCCAGGAACCAAATGTTGAATCCCGGGAACACCATCAACCTCATCACCCATAATGCATCCTACAAGATTACTTAATGATTAGATACGCACACGTTGCCAAAAGTGGTCTAGAACACTAGGGGAAAATTAAAACAAGAAGTGTTAAAGAGCACTTATTTACCAAAACCAAAAATTAAGCATTGGAGAGGTATTTTTAATCACACAAGGGCTGGCAGCATATTCCCTCGGAACTTTCTCTTACTGGAATCGTTAAAGAAACCCATATGAACCAAGTACCATCTTTTCAACCTTCAATTAATGGAACTTCTGTCTTTAGGGCTCGATTCTCAAAACTGGATATTTCGTAAACTTAAACAAGTCATTGAGGAAACCTTTGGAGTTTGCATTGGTTACTAATATAACAATTGCTGCTGCACAAGCAACACAACTAACACCACATAAATCAAACCCCTAAATGTAATATACTTCTAATAACCCATCCTGATAATATGTAGACAGAGACACCATCGGTACTAGATCAACCTAGCTGATTCACAGGAATGCAAGCTTTTAAGGCTCTTTATGCAGCAAGCCTAATGTCATGGCACTACCCCACACCTCCATTTACTTCTTCAAAAGAACACAACTCATATAATCTAAGTAAATACATTTAAATTACACAGTGAGTAGTTTCCAGTGATTATATTATAAGACTAATACTGCATGCCCTAAATAAGCTCGCAGAACATTTTGTTCGAACTGGGAACCAGACTAATTGTAAAATTAAAACTAAATCTAGGAGAAAGAATCAGCTTCTTTCAGCTCTTAGCCTTTCACAGTGTACCAAACTAGGCTGCTTCCTTTCAGAAGCTGTGAAAAGGAACTCTTTTAGGAATCAGAAGCTGCACTGAAAGTGTCTACTAGCAACAACTCTTGGTTGTACCTCAACACTAAATGTTCTATTAATAAGATTACCCTTATGAAGAGAAAAATGAAAAAAAAAAAGAGTTAAGAGCAAATAAGTCTCTAGAGAATATAAATAATCACATGGACATCAAGCTGTTTTGAAAAGAAGAAAAAAGGTACTTCTAATTAAGAATTGTTTTCAGTACAGAATTGTCAATAAACTATACCACTGTAAATATTTCATCAATAGATATGCAACTAAGTGCGAAATTAAGTCAACAATTTGATGATCACGGTGTTACTATCACAAAAAAGGAAAGGAGAAGGAAAAGGAAAAAGCATTGCATACTTACTAAGGCTCAAGTCAGAGTGTGGATCACAATTATATTGAGCTATGTAATGCTTCAGAGTATAAAAGGACCACCGGTCTAATTCCACCAGAGGCATCACAATTTGAACATTTTCAGAAATCAACTGCTTAAAATCCTTATCAGGAGAAGCGATAACCACATGGTATCCTCTTTGTAAAACTTGTTCCACCAGTGTGGCAACAACATCGTCAGCTTCATTTCCTTCTATTTTTACGACCTGCATGATTTAGGTTCTCAATAATAAAATCAATAAAACAAACATGGATCAACCAAAAATTTAGCATCAATAATTCATCTGCATATTGCTTTCAAAACAACTATGATAAGCCATGGTATAATTCTCTTGTAAAAAAGGTATATTTGGAATCTCCACAATATTTTGAATTAAGCTAGTTAAAAGAATCTCTTTGTCCATCTAGATTCATCCTTATTGTCCATGAGTAATGTTACTGTAAACAAGTTAATTTGTATAGCATTAATTTCTGTAGAACCCAAACAGATCGTGCTGGCAACGAAACACCAAAATCATAAGGTAGAACAGTCTTTCATAAATCAATAAAAGCATATTACTTTTCTTCTCTAAGCTTCTTAACTTTGTTTTCAGAATGAAAATTAAACTAAAGAGATTCACTTACTGGCACATTGCATTTTCTGAGAACATTCATTATGAGTTGCTCTGACCTCCCAACTTGACTCCTGACAAATTTTCTAGAAGTTGTTGGTTGTCTAAAGAATTTCCTCCTATGTGCTTTATATGAAGGTAATAACTGTCTCCGCTGCTCATTACACTTTTCACCATCAAAAACCTGCAAAACTACGTTGAGCATTTGTTGAAATAATAATGCCATAAGAAAGGTCTAAAACCACAATCAGGTTATTGCATCTACAAAAATAGGACTCTGTTTGATTGTTGGTTTTGCTACTTGCCTTTGCCATTTACAAGTTGACTCTTCAAGCGTTGTTAAAAAGTAAAAGAAAATAGTAAAATGCAAAATGCAAAATCATCATCTTCATATTTATTAAAACTGAGCAAATACGTAAATGGCAACACATATTCAAACATAATTGATCCATATAAAAGCAAAATCATGCATTTTTCTACTACCCAGATTGAAATCTAACTCTTAATTCTTCAAAAATATAAGTATTTGCTTTTCTATCCAAATGAACTTTTCGATTTTACTTGGAAACAAAAAGGAAGCAGCATGTTACCAAACGCAACCCAGGTAAATGATCATAAAACTCAGCAAGCAATATTCAAACTTATACTAACTTGTTATTTTAAATTGTCAAAAGCAGCTAGATGAAACCAAGATGACACAAGGGTACATACAGTATTCAATTTTTACCAATACTAACTAAAACAGAATGGAAAGATAAAGCTTACAGCAATAACAGGGTCGGTGAGGCTGACTTGAGAGAAGAAAAGAGAAACCCAGTGGCCAAAAGACTGAAAACTTGGCTTATTTCCTACATAACGAAGAGAATTAACATCCAAGAAAAATACCCTTTTCTTGTTTTGGCTCTTTACTCTATCCTTTTCAAAACATCCTCTTTCTGGCAAAACTTGTCCACCAACTGTTTGATGGAAAGACCCAAACACCGAGGACGAGGAAGAAGATTCAATGACGGCTCTAATCTTCCATGCATTTGTTTCAAGTGGGATAAATTTGGTTGTCTTGCTTCCGAGCTTTGTGAATGAAATTGAAAGAAGCGGGTTTGCGGGTAGACAAGGCATGAGGGAAATGCTGGCTGGCATTGTAGCTTCGACCACCTTTGGCTTAGCTCCTCGCTATAACCATTAGAAACCGGTTACAACGCCTCCATTTGGATATTTATTCTCCATATATTTTTTTTGGGTAAAATATCCTCGAGCCTTTTTAAGTTATTGTAATACTTCATGCGTATTAGTATTCAAAATGACTGTTGCGTCTCAACATAATATAATTCTTAAATTTTATAAGTTATTCTGTATAACTTTCCATCAATAAAATAAGGTGGATGCCATTTTGTACTCATTTTACTCTTACCAAAAAAAGAGAAATAGTTAAACAGTGAACAAGACGAAAGACTTAATTATTACTTAAATAGTTCAATTTAAGTCTTTTTAGTCTTCAAAATAGATATTTTGTCTTAAAATAATATAATTTGTTGCAACTTTATTAATTATTTATAAATAATTAATAAATATTTAATTCAATTAATATTAGATATTGTTTGGATATTTTTTAATTAAATAAACAAATAATATATTTATTGTATTATTATGACTATAATATTTAAAAAAACCTTCAAACTATTCAAAAAAATTCAAATAAACTCTTATACTTTTATTGCGTTCAATTAAATCTTTATATTTGTATTTTAAACTAAATAAGTTTTTATATTTTTATTTTAAATTAAATAAACTCTTATAACTACTTAAAAAAAATCCTTATAACTAATGGTTGGCTTAATCAAAAAATTAATTGTCATTTTATACCAGTTGCGTTGACGTGTAACTAACGTGACATATTAATATGTCATAATAGATAATGATGTGGCATAATGACATGGTTATATCACATTTTTCACCTTTCACATCAGCACCACATGGATATAAAATGATAATAGACGTTTTGATTAATGATAATTAGTGAACCATTAATCATAACGGTTTATTTGATCCAAAATAAAAGTATAAAGGTTTTGATTGAATGCAATAAAAGAATAAAGAGTTATTTGAATTTTTTTGAATAATTTTGGAATTTTTTTAACATTATTCATTATATTTCTAATAATAACTAATGATTAATGGACTATTGTTGTTAAAATGTTACTTGTCATTCTCTGTTATAGGTGCTAACGTGGCTAGGAGTGTGCATAGCTCGGTTCGGTCAGTTTCAATTCGATTTTTGGTAAAACTGACAAAAAAATTTCAACATTATAATCGATCGAACCATATAGAATGTAAGTCGATTTTGGTCGATTTTTAGGAGTCTCGGTTCGGTTGATTTTTAGGGTGAGTTGACTTCAATTTCGAGGGGTTAGAGAGGGAGTGTGGGAGAGGCAGAAAGCATGAAATTGGGGGGGGGGGGGGGGAGGAGGGAATTCGGTCAGGGAAATAAGGGGTAAGGGCTGCTTTAGCCTTTAGGGGGGTTAATGAAAGGCAATTTTGTCTTTCTGCCCCCTTAAGAAAAAAGAAATCACCGGTTATTCGGTTGGTTCGGGGGGTGAAGGGGTCCCCCTCGATGACCAAACCGATCAGCCGACGAGGCCGATCGAAACAACCGAAGGTTGTTATTGCAACCGTCGATTACCATAACCGACGGTTGCGATCATTTGCCCAGTAGCAACCGACCGCTCCACACTCCTAAACGTGGCATGCTAATGTGATATAATAAATTATGACATGACATAATTATATAATTATGTGATATTTTTTACCTCCACATCTGTTATACAAATATAAAATGACAAATGACACTTTAACAATTAGTCAACCATTAATTATAAAAGTCTGTTTGATTCAAAATAAAAACAGCATGGCTTGATTGAACGTAAAAAAAAAAAAACTTATTTAAAGTGACTTAATTGAACATAATAGAAAAATAATAGTTTATTTAAATTTTCTTAAATGGTATTTGTAACATTAAACAAAACAATTAAAACTCCCATGGTCAACAATGAAAAGTTTTCTGTTCATTCTCATAAGAAATTGAATGATCCTATTACCTATAGAAGCCTCATTAGGAGTTTACTTTATATTTGTGCTGCACAACTAAATATAATGTTTTCAATTAGCTTGCTATCAAGATTTATGTAACATCCATCTAATGTTCACTTTACTATTGCGAAAAGAATCCTCAGGTACTTGAATGGTACTGTTGAGTTTAGTCTTGATTTCACTCAATCAAACAATGTCAAATTTCATGGTTTTCCTAATAAGGATTAGGCAGTGAGCATTGATGATTCCAGTGACACCTCAAGGTATGTTTTCACTCTTGGAAATGATATTTTTTTCTTAGAACTCTTGAAAACAAGGTATAGCTCAATCTATTGTTGAGGTTGAACATGTGACAGCTACTTAGTAATGCTAATCAAACCAAAAAATTACTAAGAGACCTTAACTTCTCTCAGAACTCATCCATCTTTTTTGTAGACAATAAGTCTGCAATTGCGATTACAAAAAACCTAACAATCATGGAAGGACAAAGCACATAAATGTGAAATATCATGCCATCAAAGATGTAGAAAAACACGGTGATGTTTTAGTATGGCATTGCAATTCTGAGAATTAGTAGGTAGACATCATGACCAAAACATTGGCCAAGGCATAGTTTGAAGACCTCATAAACAAATTGAAAGTTTTAAATGCCAATATTAAAGAGGAGTGTTGACATTAACACTTGCATGGAATACTTACATAACAATGGCATGTGTGCAAGCTTACTGACCTAGTTGATACAAACCAAATGCTTACTCAATAGATATGGTATTACGTGTTGTTTTGCATAGCTTGATAAGATACCTAGGCTTTTCACTTGTATTATGCATTAAATAAGTGTTACATGTTTTTGATATGTATTAAGTCTCTTTGTAATTAACTGATATGGAGTAAGAATGCATTTCTCTTTAATTTTCATATCGGTTCATGCTTTGTATTAAGGGGTTCTTTATGGGAAAGGAGGTGTTGCAAACAAGTAAAAGTGTATTAAAAAAAAAAGTAAAAGTGTACTAAAGGCAATGAAGAGGAAGATTGGAGCAATTCTTTAAGTATCGAGTGTCGTGATGAGTAGAAGGGAATAAATAAAGAATTAGTGAGTAGAAGATAATTAGAAAGGGAAGCTTTGAGAGAAAATACATTGTATTACCTTTAGAAATCTCCTTTTCAAATGAATTGTGAAATCTTTATTTATAAAGTTAGAAAAAAGTTACTTAAGAATAGGTTTTAATTCACATAATAAGTAACATATATTGAAAAAAGCTGTAATATACATAATGGATAACTGTTTTTAAAACTTATTATGTGGATGCTAAAATAGTGGTTTTATTGCAAATAATGAGTAATAGTTAAAAACTCATTATATAACCATTGAAGTAATGGGTGTTTTATGGTTATTTATAATGTAATAAGACCTATTATTGAGTAGAAGGTAAGAAAACAAAAGGTATATGTGAAAATTTATACAAGAACAAGGTCAGAGAAAAGTGGTATACATGAAAACGTGCATGAGAACAACATAAGAGAAAAAAGGTACATGTGAAAATGTACAAGAGAACAAGATAAGGGAAGAAGGTCTATGTAAATAAGTATAAGAGAACAAAGTAAGGGTGAGATGGAAAAACACTTGTACTGAGGGAAAAATTAAGACGAAAACCTCTTAACCATCAAGCCTAACTTTCCAAAACATCTATGAATGTAATCCATGAATCCTACCATCTATTCCAAGTTACTTTCAGTGCTACTCATGTGACGTAGTTGTTTTGAACGAAGTAGATATTCTAATTGTATTAGTTGTTTCGCGTGAAGTAGTGTTTCACTTACTTTATTTCTTTTGTGTGAAACAATGTTTCACACGTTCTAGCTGTTTTGTATGAATCAATGCTTCACTTATTCTAGTTGTTCTCATTATTCCTTGTATAGTATTAAATTATAAAACAATGGTAAAAAAGAATAGGTAGTAACCAAAATAAACTATCTACACTTCGTTTTGTGTTTTTTTTCAATGCTTGTAGTTTTAGTGATGTAGATTGATGACAAGTAATATTAGTATTTTCTTATTTAGTTTGAAGTCTTATTAGGAATTATAGGTATAATAGAAATTTTCTATTATTTTATTTTACTTAGATGATAAGTAAGTATAGGTTTATGAATTTACTTTTCTTGTACTCTAAGGAAACCTAGGATAGAATACTTTTTTATTTTAATTTACTTTACTTGCACTCTAAGTTTAAGTCAAGTAGGATTAAGCTATTATAAATAGCACATTTAGGCTTAGTTTTTAGACAACTTTTTTGTTGGAATTATTAAATAATATTATATTTTCTTTCAAATTTTGAGTGTAAGTTTTTACATTTGAAACTTGGTTATCAATTTTAAAGCTTTTGTTAAGTACTAGCCTTTGTTTTCACATTAATTCACTACATCAGTTAGTATCAGAGTGGGGAAAACTCTCCCAATCTAATGGCAGGTGGCCTAGTGATGGTAAGCGACGGTTCTTATGGCACAGATCATGGAACTGAGACCTCATGATTTGCAATGTAAGATCAAGGGGTGGCGTTGAGAGCTTTGGAACAATGAATGGATCTTAGATTTCAATGTTTGGAATGACACTTTGAAGAAATTGTAGATCGATTTGATGCTTTATGCATAGATGTCAACAAAATTTAGAATGAAAAAGGGCCATGTACCAGAGATGAAGCAGCTCGCGAGCAGCTTGTCGACAAACCTGTTCCTACAAACGGGTATAGAAAATAGGTTTACATGGAATATTTAGACCAAGAAGATGATTATTTTGCATAACTTGTGAGATACATTGGATATGGAAGGAATAATTATGGTGATCGAGATACCAAAGATTTCATATTAAAGGTGAATATTTCTTGTTTTAATGGGAGTTTAAATATTGAAGAATTTCTAGATAGGATTGTAGAAATAGACAAATTTTTTGAATGTATGGAGATTCTAGAAGGAAAAAAAAGTGATACTTATAGCCTACAGATTGACAGGTGGAGCTTCTGCATGATGGGAAAGGTTATAGTCTAGAAGGAATTATGAAGGGAAAGCATCAGTTAGAACCTGATACAAGATGAAGCAGTTGTTACAGAAAGATTTTCTTCCTTTTGATCATGGGCAGATTTTTTTTAGAAGTACCAGAGATGCCATCAAGGTTAGAAAAATATACATAAGTATACTGCAGAATTTATGAGATTGTTAAAAAAGAATTAGGGATGTCAACGGGGTAAGGTACTTGCTAATTTTGAGGTACCCGAACCCAAACCTAATTAGTAAATGGGAGATCCAAACTCTATAATTACCCAAATATTTTTGAAATTTACTACCCTAACTTGAACCTCTATACATATCGACTACCCAATTATCACCCAAATTCATTTAAAAACTTGATTATGTAAAAAATTATTAAAATGCTTTTAATGGTTACCTAATTACCAAAACCTGAATCCATACATGTATTTATATATAATAATATTTCATCCATAGTTCAAATAATTCACTAATAATTTAATTTATAAAAACACATAAATAATAAAATTTAAATTTAAATAATTAAAAAAAAATCTCAAATATCAACTTAAATAACTATAAACAAATATCCAAATAACAACTTAAACAACATTTCAAGTTTAACTAATTATATAGGTTTGTTATTGCATGAAATTAAAAAAAAATAGTTAGATTTAAAAGCTATTATAATCTCACAACTTCTTTTTAAGTATATATTTTATAAGTTTATATAAATAAAGGTATATATATTATAATTAATAATTTTATAAGTTATAATTTTTGTAACCTTAATACAAAATAGAAAGTAAATATGCATATATATTTAAAGTATATATACAAAAATATATATAATAGTAATTATACTTTTTATAAATTAACACAATATATAGAGTATATCTATTAAAAGATATTACAAGTTAATTAATAATCATAGTTTCATGAATTAATTTAATTAATAACAGAGATTTGTCTTTAATTACATACAATTAAAAAAAATATAATCGGGTTCTGGTATCGAGTACCTAAGAGGTGGTGCCAAAATCCTACTTGAACTCGCTATGGGTTGTGAAATTACTGCTTGAACCCTACTCGAACCCAATTACAAGATTCCTTAACCCTATATAATCAGGTTAGGTATTGGCGGGTACCCTTTAACAAGGTACCCATTGCCATCCTTAAAAGGAATGATCGAAGGGCAATAGGTTGTCAGGTATCTTGAGGGGTTGAAGTCAGTTATCAAATAAAAGATAAGGGTACAAATGTTGCAAAATTTATCTGAACCAAGAAATATTGCTTTAAAGACTGAATTGATGTTGCAGGAAAAGAACATACCTAATTATTTTCACAAGAGTTACAATGAGGATAATTATAGAGCATCCAACGACAAGAATAAATTAGTTAATGGTAGTTCTACAAACAATGACCAGTATAAGGAGGAGAAGGCAGCTAGAAAATAAAAGGTGATAAATGTGAAGGAGGGGCAGAAAGCTGCAAATCCAATATCAAACCAACCACAAGAAAGTGTTTCAAATGCAATTAACTTGGTCATAGATCTAGTGACTATCCTTTTAGAAAAGCAATTCATGTGGTGGAATGAAAAGAAGAAGATGACGAGATTTATTGTGGTCTAGATGGGAATGATGTCAAGTGTGAGGATTATGACCATGGCTAGAACTATCTGGTGAGAAAAATGATGTTATCTCCAAAATAGAAAGATAACACTCAGCGAAATTAGTTATTTCAAACCAAGTGCTTTGTCATTAACTGTTTATTTGATGTGATTATTGATAGTGATAGTTGTGAGAATATTATTAGTAAAGATGTTTTGAAAAGTTTGGGTCTTAAAGCTGAAAAGCACCCAAATCCATACACTATTGGTTGGATTAAGGCAGCAGAGAAGATTCATGTAACAAAACGCATTAAGGTACCTTTTTCTCACTAGTAAATACAAAGATAAGGTATAGTTTGATATTGTGGATATGAATGCTGATCACATGTTATTTGGTAGATCTTGGCAATTTGATGTTGCAACACAGCATGATGGGAGAGAAAATACGTACAGATTGGAAAATGATGGCATAAAATTGACTTTATTGGTAATGAAAAGAAGTGTCAAAACCATATCTTCTAAGGTGGAGGGGCAACCTTTCTTTACCCTTACTCATTTAGGGAATGAGATAGAGGCTGCTTTCAAGGAGTCAAAAAAGGTGCATGCTCTGATTATGAAATAAACATTGTCAATTGAAGAGGATTAGAAAATGGTAGAGCATCTAGAAGCAGTCAAACAGTTATTAAAGGAATTTAGTGAAGTGATGCTAAAAGATTTACTTAATGGCTTACCACATATGAAGGATATTCAACACCACATTGATCTAATTCTTGGTACTAGTTGACCTAAGTTGTCTCATTACAAGATGAGCCCAAAGGTAAGTGACATTCTTAAAGAGAAAGTGGAGGAATTATTGTGCAAAAGACATATCCAAGAGAGCATGAATTCATCTGTAGTTCCCGCTTTACAAACCTTAACAAATGATGGGAGTTAAAGGATGTGTGTAGATAGTTGAGCCATCAACAAGATTACTATTGGATACAAGTTTCAAATTCTTAAGCTAGATGACATGCTTGATAGGTTTTCTAAAATCACGCACTTTATCCCTTACAAGAAAACTTCAAATACAAGCAGAATAGGCAAATTGTTTTTCAAAGAGGTTGTTCGTCTGCATGGTGTGCCTAAAACCATCACTTCATATTAGGATAGCAAGTTTCTTGGCCATTTTTGGAGGACTTTGTGGAAAATGTTTGATTCA
>NW_018397288.1:0-106 GCF_002168275.2 Theobroma umbraticum
TTTTAAGTTTAATATTTTTATATTTTTTATTAAAACAGATTATAATTGAATGTCGACATCTAGAAACGTAAAGAAAAAGAGATTCATTGGCAAGAAAAGTCCATTT
>NW_018397288.1:116-223 GCF_002168275.2 Theobroma umbraticum
ATGCCTTTCAAAGCCTTATTACTCGCTTTGCATGGTTGTATAATCTCATAATTGACTTTAGGTTAAATTTTTTTTCATTTTTTATTAAAACAGATTATAATTAAATG
>NW_018397288.1:233-453 GCF_002168275.2 Theobroma umbraticum
GAAACATGAAGAAAAAGCCATTCATTAGCATGAAAAGTCCATTTATAGTCGCCCATTCCTTCAAAAGTCCTATTACTCGCTTTAAATAGTTTTATAATCTCATAATTGACTTTAAGTTAAATGATTATAATTAAATGTTTACCTTGAGAAACATGATGAAAAAGATATTCATTGGTAAGAAAAATATATTTATAGTCACCTATGCCTTCAAAAGCCTTAT
>NW_018397288.1:463-655 GCF_002168275.2 Theobroma umbraticum
AAATAGTTTTATAATCTCATAATTGCCTTTAAGATGAATTTTTTCACATTTTTAGTTAAAATAGATTACAGTTGAATGTTTGCTTAAGGAAACATGAAGAAAAAGGCATTCATTAGCAATAAAAGCCTATTTATAACCACTTATGTCTTTCAAAACCTTATTACTCACTTTAAATGGTTTTATAATCTCATA
>NW_018397288.1:846-1195 GCF_002168275.2 Theobroma umbraticum
ATGGTCACCTATACTTTCAAAACAGTTATTAATCTTTTTAAATGGTTTTATAATCTCATAATTAACTTTAAGTTAAATTTTATTTTCAATGTTGGTAAAAAAATTATAATTGAATGTCTACCTTGAGAAACATGAAGAAAAAGCCATTTATTGGTGAGAAAAGTCCATTTATACACAAGTATGCCTTCGAAAGCCTTATTACCTGTTTTAATTGTTTTTATAATCTCATAAATGATTTTAAGTTAAATGTTTTTACATTTTTTATTAAACCAGATTATAATTGAATGTCTATGCTGAAAAATGTGAAGATATTCATTGACAAAAAAAGTCCATTTATAGTCACCTATAC
>NW_018397288.1:1205-1573 GCF_002168275.2 Theobroma umbraticum
CTTATTATTCGCTTTAAATGGTTTTATAATCTCATAATAAATTTTAAGTTGAATTTTTTTCCCTTTATGGTTAAAATAGGTTATAATTGAATGTTTATCTCAGGAAACATGAAGAAAAAGATATTTATTGGCAAGAAAAGTTCATTGATAGTCACTTATGTCTTCCAAAGCCTTATTACTCGCTTTACATGGTTGTATAATCTCATAATTGACTTTAAGTTGAAATTTTTTTATTTTTTGTTAAAAGATAGTGCAATTAAATATCTACCTTAAGAAACGTGAAAAAAAAATCCACTCATTGGTAAGAAAAGTCCATTTATAGTCACCTATGTCTTCAAAAGCCCTATTACTCGCTTTAAATAGTTTTA
>NW_018397288.1:1583-1767 GCF_002168275.2 Theobroma umbraticum
ATTGACTTTAAGTTAAATTTTTTCTCATTTTTGGTCAAAACAGATTATAATTGAATGTCTACCTCAAGAAACGTGATGAAAAAGATATTCATTGGCAGGAAAAGTCCATTTATAGTCACTATGCCTTCAAAAGCCTTATTACTGGTTTTAAATGGTTTTATAATTGATTTTAAGTTAAATTTTT
>NW_018397288.1:1777-2550 GCF_002168275.2 Theobroma umbraticum
TATTAAAATAGATTATAATTAAATGTCTACTTCTGGAAACATGAAGAAAAAGATATTCTTTGGTAAGAAAAGTCCATTTATAGTCACTTATGCCTTCAAAAGCCTTATTACCTACTTTAAATGATTGTATAATCTCATAATTGACTTTGAGTTAAATCTTTTGTTAAAATAAATTATAATTAAATGTCTACCTTGAGAAACATGAAAAAAAAACTATTCATTGGTAAGAAAAGTTTATTTATAGTCACCTATGCCTTCAAAAGTCATATTACTCACTTTAAATAGTTTTATAATCTCATAATCGCCTTTAAGATGAATTTTTTTATATTTTTAGTTAAAAGAGATAATAATTGAATGTCTACCTCAAGAAACATGATGAAAAAGTCATTCATTGTTATTTATAGTCACCTATACCTTCGAAAGCCTTATTACTTACTTTAAATAGTTTTATCATCTCATAGTTGATTTTAATTTTTTTTTATTTTTCTAGTTAAAATAGATAACAATTGAATGCCTACCTCAAGAAACGTGAAGAAAAAGTCATTCATTGGCAAGAAAAGTTCATTTATACTCACCCATGCTTCCGAAAGCGTTATTACTCGCTTTAAATGGTTAGATAATTTCGTAGTTGATTTTAAGTTGATTTTTTTACATTTTTGGTTACAATAGATAGTAATTGAATGTCTACATTAAGAAACATTAAGAAAAAGCCATTTATTGGTAAGAAAAGTCCATTTATACTCACTCATACCTTCAAAAGCCTTATTACTCGC
>NW_018397288.1:2560-2722 GCF_002168275.2 Theobroma umbraticum
TTTATAATCTCATAGTTAATTTTAAGTTGAATTTTTTACATTTTTGATTAAAACATATTATAATTGAATATCTACCTTGAGAAACGTGAAGAAAAAGCCATTCATTGATAAGAAAATTTCATTTATAGTCACCTATAACTTCAAAAGCCTTATTACTCGCTT
>NW_018397288.1:2732-5004 GCF_002168275.2 Theobroma umbraticum
TATAATCTCATAATTACCTTTAAGATGAATTATTTTTATATTTTTTGTTAAAATAGATTATAGTTGAATGTCTGCCTAAGAAAATATGAAGACAAGGATATTCATTGGAAGGAAAAGCTCATTTATAATCACCTATGCCTTCAAAAGCCTTATTACGCACTTTAAATGATTTTATAATCGGATAATTGATTTTAAGTTGAATTTTTTTATATTTTTTGATAAAATAGATAATAATTGAATATCTACCTCCAGAAACAATAAGAAAAAACCATTCATTGGCAAGAAAAGTCCCTTTATACACACCCATGCCTTCGAAAGCCTTATTACACGCTTTAAATGGTTTGATAATCTAAGAGTTGATTTTAAGTCTAATTTTTTTACATTTTTTTATTAAAATAGATTTGAATTGAATGTTTACCTTGAGAAATGTGAAGAAAAAAATATTCATCAGCAAGAACAGTCCATTTATAGTCACCCATGCTTTTGAAAGCCTTATTACTCACTTTAAATAGTTTTATAATCCTATAATTGATTTTAGGTTGAATTTTTGTACATTCTTGATAAAAATAGATAATAATTGAATGTCTACATCGAAAAATGTAAAGAAAAAGAAATTCATTGCTAAGAAAAGTTCATTTATAGTTACCTATGCCTTCAAAAGCCTTATTACTCGGTTTAAATAGTTTTATAATCTCATAATAGACTTTAAATTGAATGTTTTTTCTTTATGGTTAAAACAGATTATAATTAAATGTCTACCTTAAGAAAAGTGAAGAACAAGCCATTCATTGGCAAAAACAGTCCATTTATAGTCACCTATGCTGTCAAAAGTCTTATTACTCGCTTTAAGTGGTTTAATAATCTAAGGGTTTATTTTAAATTGAATTTTTTTACATTTTTTAGTTAAAACAGATTTTAGTTGAATGTTTACCTCAAGAAACATGAAGAAAAAGATATTTATTGGCAAGAAAAGTTCATTTATAGTCACCTATGCCTTCGAAAGCCTTATTACCTCGCTTTAAATCATTTTATAATCTCATAATTGATTTTAAGTTAAATTTTTTTATATTTTTAGTTAAAATAGATAATAATTGAATGTTTACCTCGAGAAACGTGAAGAAAAAGTCATTCATTTGGAAGAAAAGTCTATTTACACTCACCCATGCTTTCGAAAGCGTTATTACTCGCTTTAAATGGTTTGATAATTTCATAGTTGATTTTAAGTTGAATTTTTTTATATTTTTGGATAAAATAGATAATAATTGAATGTCTGCCTTAAGAAACATGAAAAAAAAGATATTCATTGCCAAGAAAAATCCATTTATAGCCATCCATGACTTCGAAAGCCTTATTACTCGCTTTAAATGGTTTGATAATCCCATAGTTGATTTTAAGTCAAATTGTTTTTACATTTTTTGTAAAAATATATAATAATCGAATGTCTACCTCAAGAAAAGTGAAGAAAAAGCTATTCTTTGACAAGAAGAGTCCCTTTATACTCACCCATACCATCGAAAGCCTTATTACTCACTTTAAATGGTTTGATAATCTCATAGTTGATTTTAAGTTGAATTTTTTTACATTCATGGTTACAATAGATAATAATTGAATGTCTACCTAAAGAAATATGAAGAACAAATCATTCATTGGCAAGAAAAGTCCCTTTATACTCACCCATGCCTTGGTAGGCCTTATTACTTGCTTTAAACGGTTTGATAATTTCATAGTTGATTTTAAGTTGAATTTTTATACAGTCTTGGTTAAAATAGATAATAATTGAATGTCTAACTCAAGAAACGTAAAGAAGAAGCCATTCATTGACAAGAAAAGCCCATTTATACTCACCCATGCCTTTGAAAGCTTTGTCACTCGTTTTAAATGATTTGATAATCTCATAGTTGATTTTAAGTTGAAGCTTTTTGCATTTTTATTTAAATAGATAATAATTGAATATCTACCTTGAGAAACATGAAGAAAGGCCATTCCTTGACAAGAAAAGTCCATTTATACTCACCCATGCCTTTGAAAGTCTTATTACTCACTTTAAATGGTTTGATAATCTCATTGTTGATTTTAAGTTGAATATTTTACATTTTTAGTTAAACAAATTATAATTAAATGTCTACCTTGAGAAACATGAAGAAAAACCATTCATTGGTAAGAAAAGCCTATTCATAGTCACTCAAGCCTTCAAAAGCCTTATACTCGCTTTAAATGGTTTTATAATCTCATAACTGATTTGAAGTTAGATTTTTTTATATTTTTTATTAAA
>NW_018397288.1:5014-5290 GCF_002168275.2 Theobroma umbraticum
ATTGAATGTCTACCTTAGGAAATATGAAGAAAAAGATATTCATTGGCAAGAAAAGTCTATTTAGAGTCACTTATGCCTTGAAAACCCTTTTTACTCACTTTAAGTGATTTTATAATTTCATAATTGACTTTAAGTTACATTTTTTTTTCATTTTTGATGAAAACAAATTATAATTCAATGTCTACCTTGAAAAATGTGAAGAAAAAGCCATTCATTGGCAATAAAGTCTATTTATAGTCACCCATGCCTTCGAAAGCCTTATTACTCACTTTAAAT
>NW_018397288.1:5730-5882 GCF_002168275.2 Theobroma umbraticum
TTTTTATTAAAACAGATTATAATTGAATGTCTACCATGAGAAACATGAAGAAAAGGATATTCATTGGTAAGAAAAGTCCATTTATAGTCACTCATTCCTTCAAAAGCCTCATTACTCGCTGTAAAAGGTTTTATAATCTCATAATTGATTTT
>NW_018397288.1:5892-6198 GCF_002168275.2 Theobroma umbraticum
TTTTTACAGTTTTAGTTAAAATAGATTATAATTGAATGTCTATCTCGAAAAATATCAAGAAAAAGGCATTCATTGGCAAGAAAAGTCTATTTATAGTTACCCATTATTTTCAAAGCCTTATTACTCATTTTAAATGGTTTTATAATCTTAAAATTGACTTTAAGTTCAAATTTATTTACATTTTTGGTTAAAACAGATTATACTTGAATGTCTAGCTCGGGAAACGTGAAGAAAAAGACATTTATTGGTAAGAAAAGCCCATTTATAGTCATCTATTCCCTTAAAAGCCTTATTACTCACTTTAAA
>NW_018397288.1:6208-6354 GCF_002168275.2 Theobroma umbraticum
ATCTCAAAATTGATTTAAATTTGAATTCTCTATACATTTTTTGTTAAACCAGAATATAATTGAATATTTACCTCGAGAACATGAAGAAAAAATCTTTCATTGGTAAGAAAAGTCCATTTATAGTCACCCATTCCTTCAAAAGCCTT
>NW_018397288.1:6612-6856 GCF_002168275.2 Theobroma umbraticum
AAGCCTTATTACTTGCTTTAAATGGTTTTATAATCTCAAAATTAATTTTAAGTTAAATTTTTTTTTACATTTTTGGTTCAAAAGTGCTATAATTGAATGTCTGCCTTGGGAAACATGAAGCAAAAGCCAACCATTTGCACGAAAAGTCCATTTATAGTCACTTAAGCTTTTGAAAGCCTTATTACTTGGTTTAAGTGGTTTTATAAACTTATAATTATTTTTAAGTTGAATATTTTTACATTTT
>NW_018397288.1:6866-6957 GCF_002168275.2 Theobroma umbraticum
AGACTAGAATTGAATGTCTACCTCATGAAACATGAATTAAAAAGCATTCATTGGCAAGAAAAGTCCATTTATAGTCACCCATACCTTCAAA
>NW_018397288.1:7451-7679 GCF_002168275.2 Theobroma umbraticum
TTATTACTCACTTTAAATGGTTTTATAATGTCAAAATTGATTTAAATTTGAATTTTCTGTACATTTTTGGTTAAAACAGATTATAATTGAATGTCTACCTCGAAAAACATAAACAAAGAGTCTTTCATTGACAAGAAAGTTTATTTATAGTCATTCATTCCTTCACAAGCCTTCTTACTCACTTTAAATAGTTTTATAATCTCATAATTGATTTTAGGTTAAATTTTT
>NW_018397288.1:7841-8095 GCF_002168275.2 Theobroma umbraticum
TAATCTCAAAATTGATTTTAAATTGAATTTTTTTACATTTTTGGTTAAAAAAGGTTATAATTGAATGTCTGCTCTGGGGAACGTGAAGCAAAAGTCAGCCATTGGCACGACAAGTCCATTTATAGTCACTTAAGCCTTCGGAAGCCTTATTACTTGGTTTAAGTGGTTTTATATGCTAATAATTGTTTTTAAGTTGAATATTTTTACTTGGTTTAAGCTTTATTACTCACTTTAAATAGTTTTGTAATCTCATA
>NW_018397288.1:8105-8250 GCF_002168275.2 Theobroma umbraticum
AGTTGAATTTTTTTACAATTTTGATTAAAATATATTATAATTGATTGTTTGCCTTGGAAAACATGAAACAAAAGCCATCCATTGGCACGAAAAGTCCATTTATAGTCACTTAAGCATTCGAAAGCCTTATTACTCGCTTTAAATG
>NW_018397288.1:8260-8415 GCF_002168275.2 Theobroma umbraticum
CTCATAATTGATTTCGAGTTAAATTTTTTTATAATTTTAATTAAAATATATTATAATTGATTGTTTACTTTGGGAAACGTGAAGCAAAAGCCATCCATTGGTATGAAAAGTCCATTTATAGTCACTCAAGCCTTCGAAAGCCTTATTACTCGCTT
>NW_018397288.1:8425-8592 GCF_002168275.2 Theobroma umbraticum
TATAATCTCATAATTGATTTTAAGTTGAATATTTTACATTTTTGGCTAAAACAAATTATAATTGAATGTTTGCCTTAGGAAACGTAAAAGAAAAGCCATTCATTGACAACAAGAGTCTATTTATACTCACCCATTCCTTCAAAAGCCTTATTACTCACTTTAAATGG
>NW_018397288.1:8875-9060 GCF_002168275.2 Theobroma umbraticum
CTCACTTTAAATGGTTTTATAATCTCATAATTGATTTTAAGTTCAATTTTTTTTGTAATTTTGATTAAAATATATTATAATTGATTATTTACCTTGAAAATGTGAAGCAAAAGCCATTCATTGGTATGAAAAGTTCATTTATAGTCATTCAAGCCTTCGAAAGCCTTATTACTCACTTTAAATAG
>NW_018397288.1:9070-9227 GCF_002168275.2 Theobroma umbraticum
TCATAATTGATTTTAAGTTTAATATTTTTACATTTTGGCTAAAACAGACTATAATTGAATGTCTGCCTTATGAAACATAAAAGAAAAGCCATTCATTGATAAGAAGAGTCCATTTATACTCACCCATTCTTTTAAAAGCCTTATTACTCACTTTAAA
>NW_018397288.1:9237-9417 GCF_002168275.2 Theobroma umbraticum
ATCTCATAATTGATTTTAGGTTGAGTTTTTTTACATTTGTGGTTCAAATAGATTATAATTGAATGTTTGCCTCTAGAAACATGAAGAAACAGTCATTCATTGGTAAGAAAAGTTCATTTATAGTTACCTATTCCTTCAAAGTCTTATTACTTACTTTAAATGGTTTTATAATCTTATAAT
>NW_018397288.1:9427-9904 GCF_002168275.2 Theobroma umbraticum
TTGAATTTTTTTACATTTTTGGTTAAAACAGATTATGATTGAATGTCTACCTTGGGAAACTTGCAGAAAAAGCCATTCATTGACTAGAAAAGTCCATTTATAACCACT
The DNA here is from genome assembly GCF_002168275.2 of Theobroma umbraticum. Classification (NCBI taxonomy): domain Eukaryota; kingdom Viridiplantae; phylum Streptophyta; class Magnoliopsida; order Malvales; family Malvaceae; genus Theobroma; species Theobroma umbraticum. Next base: position 9,536 of record NW_018397288.1, read on the forward strand.
CATACCTCCGAAAGCCTTATTACTCACTTTTAATGGTTTTATAATCTCATAATTAATTTTAGGTTGAATTTTTTACATTATTTGTTAAAACAGATTATAATTAAATGTCTGCCTTGAGAAACATGAAAACAAGGTATTAATCGAGAAGAAAAGTCCATTTATAGTAACCCCTCCCTTCAAAAGCCGTATTACTCACTTTAAATAATTTTATAATCTCATAATTGATTTTAGGTAAAGTTTTTTTACATTTTTTATTAGAACAGATTACAATTGAATATCTACCTTGAGAAACGTGAAGAAAAAGCCATTCATTGGCTAGGGAAGTCCATTTATAGTTACCTATGGGTTTGAAAGCCTTATTACTCACTT
>NW_018397288.1:9914-10058 GCF_002168275.2 Theobroma umbraticum
TATAATCTCATAATTGATTTTATGTTGAATATTTTTAATGTTTTTGCTAAAATAGATTTTGATTGAATATCTGCCTTGGGAAACATAAAGAAAAAGTCATTCATTGACTAGAAAAGTTCATTTATAGTCACGCATTCCTTCAAA
>NW_018397288.1:10068-10790 GCF_002168275.2 Theobroma umbraticum
CTCACTTTAAATGGTTTTTTAATCTCATAATTGATGTTATGTTGAATTTTCTTATATTTTTTTAAAAAATAGATTATAATTGAATGTCTACTTTGAGAAACGTGAAGAAAAAGTCATTCAATAACTAGAAAAGTGAATTTATAGTCACTCATGCCTTCAAAAGTCTTATTACTCAATTTAAGTGGTTTTATAATCTCATAATTGATTTTAAGTTGATTTTTTTTTACTTTTTTGATTAGAATAGATTTTAATTGAATATCTACCTTTAGAAACGTGAAGAAAAAGCCATTCATTGGTAACAAAAGTTTATTTATAGTCATCTATTTCTTCAAAAACCTCATTACTCGCTTTAAATGGTTTTATAATCTCATAATTGATTTTAAGTTCAATTTTTTTTACTTTTTTTATTAAAACACACTATAATTGAATGTCTACCTTGAAAAACGTGCAGAAAAAGACATTAATTGGTAAGAAAGTCCATTTATCGTCACCCATTCCTTCAAAACTCTGATTACTCACTTTAAATAGTTTTATAATCTCAAAATTGATTTTAAGTTGAATTGTTTTCCTTTTTCAGTTACAACAAGTTGGAACAGAAAGTCTGCCTTTGGAAACATGAAGAAAAAGCTATTTATTAATAAGAAAAGTCCATTTATAGTCACCCATTTCTTTAAAAGCTTTATTAATCACTTTAAATGGTTTTATAATCTCATAATTGATTT
>NW_018397288.1:10908-11739 GCF_002168275.2 Theobroma umbraticum
TAAATAGTTTTGTAATCTCATAATTGATTTTAAGTTGAATTTTTTTACATTGTTGATTAAAACGGATTAGAATTGAATGTTTACCTCGAGAAACGTGATGAAAAAGCCATTCATTGGTAAGAAAAGTCTATTTATTGTCACCCATTCCTTTAAAAGTCTTATTACTCACTTTAAATGTTTTTATAAACTCAAAATTGATTTTAAGTTGAATTTGTTTATATTTTCGGTTAAGACAAATTATAATTGAATGTTTACCTCGAGAAACGTGAAGAAAAAGTCATTCATTGGCAAAAAAAGCTCATTTATAGTCACCTAAGACTTCGAAAGCCTTATTTCTCGCTTTAAATGGTTTATAATCTCATCATTGATTTTAAGTTAAAATTTTTTATATTTTTATTTAGAATATATTATAATTGAATGTTTGCCTTAGGAAAGGTGATGCAAAAGCCATCTATTGCATTTATTATCACTTAAACCTTCGAAAGCCTTAACACTTGCTAAAAATGATTTTATGATCTCATAATTGATTTTAAGTTGACTATTTTTATATTTTTGATTAAAACATATTATAATAAAAAGCCATCCATTCGTAAGAAGAATCCATTTATCGTCATCCATTCTTTCAAAAACCTTATTACTCACTTTAAATGGTTTTATAAACTCATAATTGATTCTAAGTTAAATTTTTTTACATTTGTGATTAAAATATATTATAATTGAACATCTGTCTTGCGAAACATGAAGAAAAAGCCATCCATTGACTTGAAAAATCCATTTATAGTCACTCAAGCCTTCAAAAGCCTTATTTCTTGCTTTAAATAGTTTTATAAT
>NW_018397288.1:11749-12061 GCF_002168275.2 Theobroma umbraticum
ATTTTAAGTTAAATTTTTTTTACATTTTTGATTAAAATATATTATAATTGAATATCTTCTTTGGGAATCGTGAAACAAAAGCCATTCATTAACACGAAAAGTCCATTTATAGTTACTCAAGCCTTTGAAAGCCTTCTTACTCGTCTTAAATGGTTTTGTAATCTCATAATTGATTTTAAGTTGAACATTTTTACATTTTCAGTTAAAACATATTATAATTAAATGTCTACCTCAAGAAATGTGAATAGAGAGACATTCAATAAAAAAAATCTATTTATAGTCACCAATTCCTTCAAAAGCCTTATTACTCAC
>NW_018397288.1:12071-12215 GCF_002168275.2 Theobroma umbraticum
TTTATAATCTCAAAATTGATTTTAAATTAAATTTTTTTACATTTTTTATTGTAATGTAATTGAATATTTGTCTCTGAAAACGTGAAGAAAAAGCTATGCATTGGCAAGAAAAGTCCATTTATAGTCACTCATTCCTTCAAAAGC
>NW_018397288.1:12225-12411 GCF_002168275.2 Theobroma umbraticum
ACTTTAAATGGTTTTATAATATCATAATTGATTTTAAGTTGAATTTTTTAACATTTTTAGTTAAAACAAATTATAATTCAATGTCTGCCTTGAGAAATGTGAAGAAGAAGACATTCATTGACAAAAAAAAGTCTATTTGTAGTCACTCATTCCTTCAAAAGCCTTATTACTCACTTTAAATAGTTT
>NW_018397288.1:12421-12605 GCF_002168275.2 Theobroma umbraticum
TAATTGATTTTAAGTTAAATTTTTTTATATTTTTTATTAAAATGAACTATAATTGAATGTCTACCTTATAAATGTAAAGAAAAAATAATTTATTGACAAGAAAAGTCCATTTATTGTCACTCATTGCTTTAAAAGCCTTATTACTCACTTTAAATAGTTTTATAATCTCAAAACTGATTTTAAG
>NW_018397288.1:12947-13262 GCF_002168275.2 Theobroma umbraticum
ACTCACTTTAAATGGTTTTATAATCCCATAATTGATTTTAAGTTAAATTTTTTTTACAATTTAGATTAAAAAATATTATAATTGAATGTCTACCTTAGAAAACGTGAAGCAAAAGCCATCAATTGGCACGAATATTACATTTTTGGTTAAAACAGATTATAATTGAATGTCTACCTTGGGAAACATGAAAAAAAAAGGCATTAAAAGGCAAGAAAAGTCTATTTATAGTAGCCCATTCCTTTAAAAGCCTTATTACTCACTTTAAATGGTTTTATAAACACATAATTGATTTTAAGTTGAATTTTTTTACATTTT
>NW_018397288.1:13272-13381 GCF_002168275.2 Theobroma umbraticum
ATATTATAATTGAACATCTATCTTAGGAAACATGAAGCAAAAGCAATCCATTGGCATGAAAATTTCATTTATAGTCACTTAAACCTTCGAAAGCCTTATTACTCACTTT
>NW_018397288.1:13391-13772 GCF_002168275.2 Theobroma umbraticum
ATAATCTAATAATTGATTTTAAATTAAATATTGTTATATTTTTGGTTAAAACAGATTGTAATTGAATGTTTGCCTTAAGAAACATGAAGAAAAAATATTTATTTGCAAGAAAAGTCGATTTATAGCCACTCATTCTTTCAAAAGCCTTATTATTCATTTTAAAAATTTTTATAATATCATAATTGATTTTAGGTTGTATTTTTTTACATTCTTAGTTAAAACAGATTATAATTGAATGTCTGTCTCGAGAGATGTGAAGAAAAAGACATTCATCGATACGAAAAGTACATTTATGGCCATCCATTCATTCAAAAAGCTTATTACTTACTTTAAATAGTTTTATAATCTCGTAATTGATTTTAAGTTGAGTTTTTTTACATT
>NW_018397288.1:13872-15049 GCF_002168275.2 Theobroma umbraticum
TGGCTTTTTGACTTTTCTTCCTTGTACTTTGTGTGAAAAAATTACAAAGCCAAATGCCTTTGAAATCTTTCCACCGCCACTTGCATTTTCATTTTTGTGTTTCTTGACTACTTTATTCCATGCACTATATTTACTTCATTTATTTTTACTTTTTTTTATAAATTTGCACAATTTTCAAAAATTCACATGGGATGGCCAGCCATGGAGAGAAGAAAGAATAGTCAAAGCTTTCTTTGGGGATTTTGACCAAGCTAAATAGTAAAATTACCATTTAACCCTTCGAAGTTCTCATCTTTTTTATTAAGTCCCCCCATCATTCCTTAAGTTTCAATTTTCTTCTATTTTCCTTTCTTGACATGTGTACAAATATAATATAAAGTTTGCACCCCATCAATGTGTCACCATAATATTTAAATATATACTTACATGCTTGTGCTTTATTTAATAAAGATACGCGGGTCCCTCTAACCTCGTTTTTCTTTCGAATTCTTCTTGTCTTCTTCTCCCTTACTTAGATTAGTCATAGAACTCTCTCTTTTAACTAAGCCCACTAATAAATAAAATATTAATAATTTAATAACATTTTATTCATAAAATATTATTTTATTCATAAAATATTCTTTTTACCTATCACCGTTCTCTGTCACTTAGACTTACGTCAAATAACTCTTCTTCTCATCGATAAAGTCTAATTAACTTCTAAACAAGGGTACGAGGTGTTATAGTTTGGGTGACTATAAATAGACTTTTCTTGCAAATGAATGGTTTTTTCTTCACGTTTCTCAAGGCAAACATTCAATTATAATATGTTTAAACCAAAAATGTAAAAAAATTCAACCTAAAATCAATTATGAGATTATAAAACCACTTAAAGCAAGTAATAAGGCGTTCGAAGGCATGGGTGGCTATAAACGGACTTTTGTTGTCAATGAATGGCTTTTGCTTCATGTTTCATAAGGCAAACATTTAACTATAATATATTTTAATAAAAAATGTAAACGAATTCAACTTAAAATTAATTATGAGGTTATAAAACCATTTAAAAATAGTAATAATGCTTTCGAAGGCATGAGTGACTATAAATAAACTTTTCACTCTAATGGATGGCTTTTGCTTTACGTTTCCTGAGATAGACATTCAATTGCAATATATTTTAATAAAAAATATAAAAAAATTC
>NW_018397288.1:15059-15231 GCF_002168275.2 Theobroma umbraticum
CAATTATGAGATTATAAAACCATTTAAGTGAGCAATAATACTTTCGAAGGCAAAGTGGCTATAAGTGAGCTTTTCTCTCCCATGGATGGCTTTCGCTTCACGTTCCCAGATATAGACATTCAATTATAATATATTTTAACTAAAAATGTAAAAACAATTCAACCTAAAATCA
>NW_018397288.1:15241-15403 GCF_002168275.2 Theobroma umbraticum
TATAAAACTATTTAAAGCGAGTAATAAGGCTATTGAAGGCATGGGCGAATATGAATAGACTATTTTTCCCAATGAATGACTTTTTTTTTCACGTTTTCTAATACAGACATTCAATTATGATATATTTTAATCCAAAATGTAAAAAAATTCAACTTAAAATCA
>NW_018397288.1:15413-15560 GCF_002168275.2 Theobroma umbraticum
TATAAAACTATTTAAAAAAAGTAATAATGCTTTCGAAGGCATGAGTGACTATAAATCAACTTTTCACTCCAATGGATGGATTTTGCTTCACATTTCCTAAGATAGATATTCAATTATAATATATTTTAATAAAAAATATAAAGAAAT
>NW_018397288.1:15570-15922 GCF_002168275.2 Theobroma umbraticum
ATCAATTATGAGATTATAAAACCATTTAAAGTGAGTAATAATACTTGGGAAGGCATGAGTGACTATAAACGAACTTTTCTCTCTAATGGATGGCTTTCACTTTACGTTTCTAGAAATAGACATTCAATTATAATATATTTCAATTAAAAATGTAAACAAAATTAAATTAAAATTAATTATGAGATTATAAGACCATTTAAAGCTAGTAATAAAGCTTTCAAAGGTATGAGTAACTATAAATGGACTTTTCTTCCCAATTAATGGCTTTTTCTTCATGTTTCCCAAAACAGACATTCAATTATATTCTGTTTTAACCAAAAATGTTAAAATAATTCAACCTAAAATCAATTAT
>NW_018397288.1:15932-16131 GCF_002168275.2 Theobroma umbraticum
AACCATTTAAAGCGAGTAATAAGGCTTTCATAGACATGGGTGACTATAAATAAATTTTTTTTCTTAATGAGTGGCTTTTTGCACGTTTCTCAAGATAGATATTTAATTATAATCTATTTTAACCATAAATGTAAAAAAGCTCAACTCAAAAATGTATAAAAATTCAACCTAAAATCAATTATGAGATTATAAAACCATT
>NW_018397288.1:16141-16421 GCF_002168275.2 Theobroma umbraticum
AATAAGGCTTTTAAAGGCATGGGTGGCTATAAATGGACTTTTATTATTAATGAATGGCTTTTGCTTCGCGTTCTCAAGGTAGACATTTAAATATAATATATTTCAATCAAAAATGTAAAAGAATTCAACCTAAAGTCAATTGCAAGATTATAAAACCATTTATAGTGAGTAATAATACCTTTGAAGGCATGAGTCTCTATAAATGAGCTTTTCTCTCCAATGGATGGCTTTTGCTTTATGTTTCTTAAGATGGATATTCAATTATAATATATTTTAATAA
>NW_018397288.1:16431-16628 GCF_002168275.2 Theobroma umbraticum
ACAATTCAACCTAAAATCAATTATGAGTTATAAAACTATTTAAAGTGAGTAATAATACTTTCGAAGGCATGAGTGACTATAAATGAACTTTTCTTTCCGATGGATGGCTTTCACTTCACGTTCCTAGATATAGACATTCAATTATAATATATTTTAACCAAAAGGCCAAAAAATTCAACTTGAAATTAATTATGAGA
>NW_018397288.1:16638-16823 GCF_002168275.2 Theobroma umbraticum
ATTTAAAGCGAGTAATAAAGCTTTCGAAAGTATAGACAACTATAAATAGACTTTTCTTGCAAATGAATGGCTTTTTCTTCATGTTTCTTAAGGTAGACATTCAATTATAGTCCGTTTTAATCAAAAATATTCAAATATTCAACCTAAAATCAATTATGAGATTATAAAACCATTTAAAGTGAGTA
>NW_018397288.1:17396-17474 GCF_002168275.2 Theobroma umbraticum
TCCTAAGGCAAACATTAAATTATAATCTGTTTTAGCTAAAAATGTAAAAATATTCAATTTAAAATTAATTATGAGATT
>NW_018397288.1:17484-17645 GCF_002168275.2 Theobroma umbraticum
TTAAAGTGAGTAATAAGGCTTTCAAAGGCTTGGGGGACTATAAATCAACTTTTCATGCTAATGGATGGCTTTTGCTTCATGTTTCCTAAAGCAAACAATCAATTATAATATATTTTAATTAAAATTACAAAACAATCCAACTTAAAATCAATTATGAGATT
>NW_018397288.1:17655-17976 GCF_002168275.2 Theobroma umbraticum
TTAAAGTAAGTAATAAGACTTTCGAGGGCTTGAGTGGCTATAAATGGACTTTTCTTGCCAATGAATGACTTTTTCTTCATGTTTTCTAAGGAAAACATTCAATTATAATCTATTTAAACCAAAAATATAAAAAAATTCAACCTAAAATTAATTATGAGATTATAAAACCCCTTAAAGCGAGTAATAAGGCTTTTGAAGGCATAAGTGGCTATAAACGGACTTTTGTTGTCAATGAATGGCTTTTGTTTCATGTTTCCTGAGGTGAACATTTAACTATAATATATTTTATTCAAAAATGTAAAAGAATTCAACTTAAAATCA
>NW_018397288.1:17986-18165 GCF_002168275.2 Theobroma umbraticum
TATAAAACCATTTAAAAAGAGTAATAATGCTTTGGAATGCATGAGTAACAATAAATGAACATTTCACTCTAATAGATGGCTTTTACTTTACATTTTCTAAGATAGATATTCAATTGTAATATATTTTAATAAAAAATATAAAAAAATTTAACTTAAAATTAATAATGAGATTATAAAAC
>NW_018397288.1:18175-18332 GCF_002168275.2 Theobroma umbraticum
GAGTAATAATACTTTCGAAGGCATGAGTGACTATAAATGAGCTTTTCTCTTTGATGGATGGCTTTTACTTCACATTTCTAGAGATAGACATTCAATTATAATATATTTTAACCAAAAATGTAAAAAAATTCAACCTAAAATCAATTATGAGATTATA
>NW_018397288.1:18521-18870 GCF_002168275.2 Theobroma umbraticum
AATTATGAGATTATAAAACTATTTAAAAAGAATAATATTGCTTTCGAAGGCAAGAGTGACTATAAATGAACTTTTTTTTTCAATGGATGGCTTTCACTTCACGTTTCTAGAGATAAAAATTCAATTATAATATATTTTAACCAAAAATGTAAAAATATTCAACTTAAAATTAATTATTAGATTATAAGACTATTTAAAGCGAGTAATAAAGCTTTCAAAGGTATGGACAACTATAAATGCACTTTTCTTCCCAATAAATGGCTTTTTCTTCATGTTTCTCAAGGCAGACATTCAATTATATTCTGTTTTAATGAAAAATATTAAAACAATTTAACCTAAAATCAATTAT
>NW_018397288.1:18880-19046 GCF_002168275.2 Theobroma umbraticum
AACCATTTAAAGTGAGTAATAAGGCGTTCACAGATATGAGTGACTATAAACAAACTTTTTTTCTCAATGAGTGACTTTTTTTATACGTTTCCCAAGGTAGATATTCAATTATAATCTGTTTAAACAAAATATGTAAAAAAAATTCAACCTAAAATCAATTATGAGA
>NW_018397288.1:19056-19238 GCF_002168275.2 Theobroma umbraticum
ATTTAAAGTAAGTAATAAGGCTTTCAAAGGCATGGTGGCTATAAATGGACTTTTGTTGTCAGTGAATGGCTTTTGCTTCACGTTCCCAAGGCAGACATTTAACTATAATATATTTTAATCAAAAATGTAAAAGAATTGAACTTAAAGTCAATTATGAAATTATAAAACTATTTAAAACGAGT
>NW_018397288.1:19248-19390 GCF_002168275.2 Theobroma umbraticum
TCGAAGGCATGAGTGACTATAAATCAACTTTTCACTCCAATGAATGGCTTTTGCTTCATGTTTCCTGCAATAGACATTCAATTATAGTATAGTTTCATAAAAAAAATAAAAAAGTTCAACTTAAAATCAATTATGAGATTAT
>NW_018397288.1:19400-19730 GCF_002168275.2 Theobroma umbraticum
AAAGTGAGTAATAATGCTTTCGAAGGCATGGGTGACTATAAATGAACTTTTCTCTCCAATGGATGGCTTTTGCTTCACATTTCTAGAGATAGATATTTAATTATAATATATTTTAACCAAAAAGGTTAAAAAATTTAACTTAAAATTAATTATGAGATTATAAGACCATTTAAAGCGAGTATTAAAGCTTTCAAAGGTATGAGCAATTATAAATGGACTTTTCTTCCCAATGAATGGCTTTTTCTTCATGTTTTCCACGGCAGACATTCAATTATATTCTGTTTTAACCAAAAATATTAAAACAATTCAACCTAAAATCAATTATGAGAT
>NW_018397288.1:19740-19897 GCF_002168275.2 Theobroma umbraticum
TCTAAAGTGAGTAATAAGGCTTTCAAAGACATGAATGACTATAAATACGCTTTTTTCCCTAGTGAGTGGCTTTTTTTGTATGTTTCCAAAGGCTGATATTCAATTATAATATGTTTAAACCAAAAATGTAAAAAACTTCAACCTAAAATCAATTATG
>NW_018397288.1:19907-20416 GCF_002168275.2 Theobroma umbraticum
ACCATTTAAAGTGAGTAATAAGGCTTTCAAAGGTATGGGTGGCTATAAATGGACTTTTGTTGTTAGTGAATGGCTTTTGCTTCATGTTACCAAGGTAGACATTTAACTATAATATATTTTAATAAAAAATATAAAAGAATTCAATTTAAAGTCAATTATGAGATTATAAAATCATTTAAAGCGAGTAATAATACTTTCTAAGATATGAGTGACTATAAATGAGCTTTTCTGTACAATGGATGGCTTTTTCTTTATGTTTCTAAAGACAGATATTCAATTATAATATATTTTAATAAAAAATGTAAAACACTTCAACCTAAAACCAATTATGAGATTATAAAACCATTTAAAGTGAGTAATAATGCTTTCGAAGGCATTAGTGACTATAAATGAACTTTTTGTTGGTCCCAAATAAATGTGCTAGAGGGCGGTAAATAGAACTTTTTGACTCTTACTAAATTTGACCTCCAATTAAGGGCAAGTTAAAGTTCAAAGATGAGAAGTTAAAT
>NW_018397288.1:20426-20509 GCF_002168275.2 Theobroma umbraticum
GAATAATCTAACAAAGAATGAAACGAAAAATAAAATAGGGAAGACAATACATAAAGATTTATAGTGGTTCAGTCAAAGACCTA
>NW_018397288.1:20519-20714 GCF_002168275.2 Theobroma umbraticum
CTTGATTGTTCAACTAAAGATTTTTCAAATCAAATCACTATAAACGATGAAATTCTCAAGCTTTCACCAAGCTTTTACAATGACTTTTCACAGGTTCAACCACAACCTTCAATAATGATTTTTCCGAGATCAACCAAAACTTAAAAACTAACTTTTCTAGGCTTAGTTAGAACCTATGCACTCAATCAAGCTAAC
>NW_018397288.1:20835-21088 GCF_002168275.2 Theobroma umbraticum
AAGATTGGAGTAAAGTGCAGAAAATATGCAGAGTGTTCTTGAGGTTTTTGAGCTCTTTTTGATCTTAGATGCCTTCAAATGTAATTCTTGGCTGTTATGAGGGCTTTTTATACTTGAAAAATTAACTTGATGACAGCTAGACAGATTCTGACCGTTGAAAACAGTTTGGGAGCAATTTTGCCCGTTACTTTGTTTATTAGCGTTCAATTCAAACTGTCAGACAGAATGCTCTTAGTCGACTAATCGTTATCAC
>NW_018397288.1:21601-22158 GCF_002168275.2 Theobroma umbraticum
AATACACAATGTCTATTTATTATTTTTGTTTTGCACCAGATTTGGATTTCTCCCTCTGAGTGTGTGCTCCCCATTAGTATATGCATGGTCTTTTCAAGTTATTTTACCATCCAACTCAACACGTCAGCATATTATTATTTTTTTATCTATATCTTGGAAGGAATAACAAATACAAATTCATACATTTTAACACAGTAACTTTATTCAAGCTTCCAGATCATTGATGATGGGTGACAGAATACCATTCTCATTTCAACAATCTGTCACCAGCATATTACTACCAATCCATATTCATATCAACATCAATAATCACTAACATTTGCATTAAGCACAAAGGAATAGAAAATAATTTCAACATTCATATATCAGTAACAAAATATCCATCAATAATTAAAATGTTATCAAATATAGTTTAGCATCATCAAAATCAACTTTCTTAAAATGCCGCTAAATTTTTAAGAACTTCTGCCCTGACCTAAATTTCTCCCCCTTTTTGTCATCAGCAAAATAGAAACAAGCTTAAGAGGAGTCAGAAGGGGTAGATTCACTGGTTCCAT
>NW_018397288.1:22258-22402 GCF_002168275.2 Theobroma umbraticum
TCTTGAAAAAGGTCTCTCCATATGACTTGTACCCCATCTTGGACAAACTTCCTAAATAGATAGCTTGGTCCCTGCTTTTTACTTGATCTATCTCGTATTTGGAGCTCCAAATTCCCTTTCTCTTGACCAAGGAGGTAATCACAT
>NW_018397288.1:22412-22514 GCF_002168275.2 Theobroma umbraticum
CAGATGAATTTTATCAACTCTACATGTCCTTCTCATTCTTTCAATCATAAACCTCCCTAAATTAAAAGCAAATGCAGTAAAAGCAAATTGCATCATCCACAG
>NW_018397288.1:22524-23355 GCF_002168275.2 Theobroma umbraticum
CTTATATAGCTGAAGCTACCTCCTTTCCCATGGACTGTTGAAGCTATGAAGTAATGCAGTATATGTGTTTGAAGGCCTTTGATAAAACTCGCATAGCTTTTAGAAGAGAATCTCTCAGTTTTTTCAGTGACCATCTCCCATAAGAGTGAAGGATCATAATCTTTGAGAATTTCAAAATTCCCCTAAATTAGCAACAGAAATTACAAATTCCTTCCCATTCAAGTAGACATTGAGACAATTATCCACAAACTTCTCAGGGTCATCTAATTCATCTTTACCCTGACCTATTCCAGCATAAAATTCTTTCACTAAACCAGTACTATAAGTTCTGTTATTAAAGACGCAAAATCCCTTTAATTTCATTTCTTCAAAGTGTTCTAATAATCATTCCTTAATTTCTGAAACTTCATTAAAACTGTCCCAGTCAATGAATTGTTTGCAAGAGATGGATGCATTTTCGATTTTTCTGAACCTATCTTCATGAGATTTATTTCTGAACTTTTGAGAAGAAAAGTTACCTTTTGTTGTAGATTTTTCTTTATTTTTTTTCTTCTCTGTTTTCTGTTTCTTCATAGTCACTGTAGCCGGTTCATCTTCTTTTCTCTTTTTTTGAGTTTCGAACTGTGAACTTTCTCCCATGGGTCGTTTCTCTTTCTTCTTTTCCAAAGTATCCTTGGGCATGAAAGATTTTGTCATTGATTTTGGAAGTTTCAGATTTTAGGGTTTGAGAGATTTGGGAGAAATGGGGTTTTTGTTTTTGGGGGGGTCAGTTTCAAAAGAGAGAGAGTGAGAAGAAAGTGAGTTAAAGAAGAGATTTTTCCCAAAGAAAAT
>NW_018397288.1:23536-23635 GCF_002168275.2 Theobroma umbraticum
TATACTGTCTTCCCAAGGTGATGTTAAAAAATTTTTCTCACAGCTCTTGAACACTAGCTATTCCTAGATTTCTCCTAATTTCACAGAATCTTTCCTCAT
>NW_018397288.1:23645-23765 GCF_002168275.2 Theobroma umbraticum
GGCAAATATATCAGCTAATTGATGCAAGGTGTTGACAAATTCAATTTTAATGTCTCCCTTAAGCATATGGTCTCTAACAAAATGGTGTCTAATCTCAATGTGCTTAGTTCTTGAGTGCTG
>NW_018397288.1:24044-24311 GCF_002168275.2 Theobroma umbraticum
CTTACTTGACCATGACACAAGCATATCTCCTAAAAACTGACATATGCCACTAGTACTTTTTCTATCTATTCTACTTCCAGTAAAATCTACATCTAAATATCCAATAAGAGTGAAGAATGTTCCTCTAGGATACCATAATCCTAAACTTTATGTGTCTAAGAGGTACCTGAAGATTCTTTTTACTCAAAAAAGTGTGTCTCTTTGGGTTGAGATTGAAACCGAGCACACAAGTATACACTAAATTGAATATCAGGTCTGCTAGCAATT
>NW_018397288.1:24321-24492 GCF_002168275.2 Theobroma umbraticum
AAGATCCAATCATACCTCTATAAAGTTTTTGATCTACACTTTTTCCTTCCTCATTTGCATCAAGTTTGATGGAGGGGCTCATTGGTGTGCTGGTTGATTTCAACTTCAACATATCAAATTTCTTTAGTATATCTTGAATGTATCTTTCTTGACTAATGAAGATCCCCTTTT
>NW_018397288.1:24502-24876 GCF_002168275.2 Theobroma umbraticum
GATTTGAAGGCCAAGAAAGAATTTCAGTTCACCTATCATCCTCATCTCAAATTCACCTTGCATTTCTTCAGCAAACTTCTTGCACAAATCCTCATTAGTAGCACCAAATATAATATCATCCACATAATTTTGAACTATAATTAAATCATTCAAGCATTTCTTAATAAACAATATAGTATCAATGCTTCCTCTAACATACCCTTTTATAACAAAAAATTTTGAGAGTCTTTCGTACCAAGCTCTTGGAGCTTGTTTTAATCCATATAATGCCTTATGTGGTTTCAAAACGTAATATGGTTTTCCAAAGTCCTCAAATCCATGAGGTTGTTCAACATAAACTTCTTCTTGAATAAGACCATTTAAAAAAGCACTTT
>NW_018397288.1:25059-25163 GCF_002168275.2 Theobroma umbraticum
TTGTGCCACTAACCTTGCTTTGTTTCTAATGACATTACCTTGCTCATCTACCTTTTTCCTAAACACCCATTTTGTGCCAACAATTGGGTGATTTATTGGTCTAG
>NW_018397288.1:25173-25243 GCF_002168275.2 Theobroma umbraticum
CCACACTTGGTTTCTTTTAAATTGATCAAGCTCTTCTTGCATAGCATATATCCAGCTTTCTTCTTTTTCT
>NW_018397288.1:25253-25377 GCF_002168275.2 Theobroma umbraticum
AGCTCTTAGGCTCGATTTGAGAGTTAAAAGTAGAGAATTCACACGTCTCTCTTATTCCTATCCTGATTTTGACACCTTGTGAAAGGTCACCTAAAATCTATTCTTGTGGATGATCTTTCAAGTA
>NW_018397288.1:25387-25504 GCF_002168275.2 Theobroma umbraticum
TTTGGAAGATCAATGTGTTGATTTTTAGTTCTTTGTAGTGTTTCTAAGGGTGAAGGTTCTACTTCTCTTCTTTGTGGATTATCTTCACAGTTTTTCTTATTTTCTAAGCTCATTTCT
>NW_018397288.1:25514-25632 GCF_002168275.2 Theobroma umbraticum
TTTCTAAGTCCTCTGCATCAATTTCATCAGCAAGAGCTTCCTTTTCCAAGACATTAGATTTATTAAAAACTGCATGAATAGATTCTTCAATAGTTAGAGTTCTTTTGTTAAAAACTTT
>NW_018397288.1:25642-25733 GCF_002168275.2 Theobroma umbraticum
GAGTTCAATGCATATCCTAAAAAGATTGCTTCATCACTCTTAGCATTAAATTTTTCTAGAGCATCCAAAACTTCTAAAGTGAGAAATATTT
>NW_018397288.1:25743-25879 GCF_002168275.2 Theobroma umbraticum
CTTTATACAATTCATATGATGTTTTTCATATCATGGCCCTTATTGATACTTTATTGAGAATATATGTTGTTGTATTGACAGCTTTTGCCCGAAAATATTTGGGTTGATTGTTTTCACAAAGCATGGTTCTAGCCAT
>NW_018397288.1:25889-26136 GCF_002168275.2 Theobroma umbraticum
GTTCTGTTTTTCCTTTCTACAACTCCATTTTATTAGGGTGTTCTAGGTGCAGAAAAGTTGTGATCTATCCTCTTTTTATTGCAAAAGTTTTCAAAATCAACTCCTTCGAATTCTCTTTCATGATCACTTCTAATACTAACAATGACAAGTCTTTTTTCGTTTTGAACTTTCTTACAATGATTCACAAAAGTAAGCAGTGTATCATTTTTATGAGCAAGGAAGTAGACCCAAGTGTACCTAGAGTAGT
>NW_018397288.1:26266-26406 GCF_002168275.2 Theobroma umbraticum
GTATTTATTGGACCAAATAAATCGATATGTAGCAACTCAAGAGGTCTAAAAGTGAAATAATCTTTTTAGTTTTGAAAGATGTTCTGACTTGTTTACCTAGTTAACATGCATCACAAATCTGATCATTTTCATATCTAAGT
>NW_018397288.1:26802-26922 GCF_002168275.2 Theobroma umbraticum
ACCCTTTATCACACAGTTGGCTGATGCTCAATAAATTGTGCTTTAAGCCTTTAATGAGTAATACATGGCTAATTTGAGCTTGACAATTCTTACCAATAGTTCCTATACCATGAATTCTAC
>NW_018397288.1:26932-27144 GCF_002168275.2 Theobroma umbraticum
ATCTCCAAATGATACTGTGCCTCCCTTTTTCTTGTCTAGTTGAGCAAATAGCATTTCATTTCCAGCCATATGTCTTGAGCAGCCACTGTCCATGTATCACGGTTGCTTCTCCTTCTGTTGAGCTTTCAAGCATGAGTCTTTTCTAGTAGGCTCAACCTGCAAGATAAATTTTCAGTTTTTTTTAACCGGTACCCATACCTTGATGGGTCTTT
>NW_018397288.1:27154-27244 GCF_002168275.2 Theobroma umbraticum
TGCTACATAAGATCCTTTTGGAACTCAAATCCTTTTTATTTTCTACATGCTTCTATTTCTATAACAATTATAGGATAGGTGACCAAGTTT
>NW_018397288.1:27277-27519 GCF_002168275.2 Theobroma umbraticum
AAGGCTTTTCTTGAAATATGTGTTTCTTTGTGGTGTTTCATTTCTTGCATTCTTCAGTGTAGTATTTTCATCAATGGCTTTTTGCAAAGCTTTAGTCCTATCTTCTAACTCCAATCTCAAATTTTCATATTCTATTTTTGAGTGTTCAAGTTCAGTTTGAAGTAAATTTTATTGTTCTAGAATAAAGAAGAAATCATGATTTATCTTTTCTAAATCATTCTCAAGAGATGAGGTCTTTCTTT
>NW_018397288.1:27612-27884 GCF_002168275.2 Theobroma umbraticum
AGTTCATCCATAGAAATGTCACAAGAAATAGAACATACCTCAAGTTCATCATCTGTTGCCATTAGACATAGATTTGCTCTTTCTTTTACTTTATCTTCTTCAGTATCTGAACTTGAAACATCACTGTCTGACTAGGTTGCAGCCATCATTGCCTTCTTTGATTTTTTGTTTTTTTTGAAAGTTTCTTCCTTCAACAAGGGACATTCGGACTTGAAGTGTCCAGGCTTCTTCCATTCAAAGCATATAAGCTCTTCCTTCTTGTTAGACTCATT
>NW_018397288.1:27894-27998 GCF_002168275.2 Theobroma umbraticum
GTTCTCCATGAAGAACCTTGATATCTTTTGTACCCTCTCTTAGCCAATCTTCTCTCTTTGTCCCATAAGTTTTCTAAATCTTCTTGCCACCATAGCCAATTCTT
>NW_018397288.1:28098-28416 GCF_002168275.2 Theobroma umbraticum
AAATAGTTTTATAATCTCGTAATTGATTTTAAGTTGAGTTTTTTTACATTTTTTTATGAAAACATATTTTAATTGAATATCTGCTTAGAAAACATGAGAAAAAGCTATTCATAGGTAAGAAAAATCCATTTATTGTCACCCATACCTTCAAAATTCTTATCACTCGCTTTAAATGATTTTGTAATCTCATAATTATTTTTAAGTTGAATTCTTTTACATATTTAGTTAAAACAGATTATAATTAAATGTCTACCTTGGAAAATGTGAAGAAAAAGGCATTCATTGACAAAAAAGTCCATTTATAGTCACCCATACCTT
>NW_018397288.1:28594-28999 GCF_002168275.2 Theobroma umbraticum
ATTTATAGTCACCCATTCCTTTAAAAACCTTATTACTCATTTTAAATAATTTTATAATCGCATAATTGATTTTAAGTTAAATTTTTTTACAATTTAAATTAAAATATATTATAATTGAGTGTCTACCTTGAGAAACGTGAAGCAAAAGCCATCAATTAGCACGAAAAGTCTATTTATACTCACTCAAGCCTTCGAAAGCCTTTTTAGTAATTTTAAATAGTTTTATAATCTCATAACTGATTTTAAGTTGAATATTTTTATATTTTTGATTAAAACAGATTATAATTGAATATCTGCCTTAGGAAACGTAAAGAAAAAGCCATTTATTGACACGAAAAGTCTACTTATAGTCACTCATTCTTTCAAAAGTCTTATTGCTTATTTTAAATAGTTTTATAATCTCAT
>NW_018397288.1:29009-29162 GCF_002168275.2 Theobroma umbraticum
AAGTTTAATTGTTTTACATTTTTGCTTAAAACAGATTATAAATGAATGTCTGCCTCAAGAAACATGAGAAAAAGCCATTCATAGGCAAAAAAAGTCCATTTATGATCATCCAAGCCTTCGAAAGCCTTGTTACTCGCTTTAAATGGTTTTATA
>NW_018397288.1:29172-29329 GCF_002168275.2 Theobroma umbraticum
TGATTTTAAGTTGAATTTTTTTACTTTTTTGATTAAAATATATGATAATTGAGTGTCTGCTTTGGAAAATGTGAAGTAAAAGCCATTCACTGACAACAAATGTCTATTTACAGTCGCCCATGCTTTTGAAACCTTATTACTCGCTTTAAATGATTTT
>NW_018397288.1:29339-29759 GCF_002168275.2 Theobroma umbraticum
AATTGATTTTAGGTTGAATGTTTTTACATTGTGATTGAAATGGACTATAATTGAATGTCTACCTTGAGAAACATAAGAAAAAGTCATTCATTGGCAAGAAAAGTCCATTTATAGTTGCCCATACTTTCAAAAGCTTTATTACTTGCTTTAAATAGTTTTATAATCTTATAATTGATTTGAAGTTGAATTTTTTTACGTTTTTAGTTAAATATATTATAATTAAATCTCTAGAAACGTGAAGTGAAAGCCATCCATTGAAGAGAAAAGTGTTGGCTCTAATAGTTTTTTATGATAATAAAATATTTCCATTTATTTATGTATAACCTTTCTACTTGAGTGTGTAGAATAAATATATTTAATAATTAGTTGATCATTCAAAAGACTACCAAAACTAACAAGAAGCTATAAGTGAGCAATGAA
>NW_018397288.1:29769-30160 GCF_002168275.2 Theobroma umbraticum
TCTAAGTTGAATAATTAAGGGAGTGGGTTAAACTCAAAAGAGAAGTTGGTGGGTTCAAGCAAATCGTAAAACAAAGAGCACTTAGTCAACCAAAAATAGAGTTAGTCGACTAAGAGCTTACTGCCAGAAACTGGGTTCAGAGACAGAAATGACTCAATCGACTAAGAAGTTTTGTTAATTGACTGAAAAGCTACTGCCAGAAATGCTCAAAGACAAAGCCTATTGCCAAAAATTGAGTTTAGAGACAGAGATGACTTAGTTGACTAAATGATAACGATTAGTTGACTAAGAGCATTCTGTTTGACAGTTTGAACTAAACGCTAAAAGACAAAGTAACGGTCATAATTGCTCCCAAACTATTTGCAACAGTCAAAATCTGTCTAGCTACCAT
>NW_018397288.1:30170-30359 GCF_002168275.2 Theobroma umbraticum
TTTTCAAGTATAAAAAGCCCTCCCAATAGCCAAGAATTAGATTTAAAAGCATCCAAGATCAAAAAGAGCTTAAAAACCTCAAGAACACTCTGCATATTTTCTGCACTTCACTCAAATCTTTGTAATAAAGTTAAAAACTTCATCTTGTACCATCAGATCAGGTTAGTGATCATAGGTACCTATTTATTT
>NW_018397288.1:30369-30621 GCF_002168275.2 Theobroma umbraticum
TGATTGCTTAGAGTGTGCGAGACACTCTAAGGGGATTAATCAAGCTTGGGTTATCTTGATTGAGTGCATAGGTTCTAACTAAGCCTAGAAAAGTTAGTTTTTCGATTTTGGTTGATCCCGAGAAAAATCATTGTTGAAGGTTGTGGCTGAGCCTATCAAAAGCCATTGTAAAAGCTTGGTGAAAGCTTAAAAATTTCACTATTTATAGTGATTTAATTTGAAAAATCATTGGTTGAACAATCAAAGTAGTGG
>NW_018397288.1:30631-30726 GCF_002168275.2 Theobroma umbraticum
TTGACTGAACCACTATAAATCTTTATGTATTAACTTCCCTGTTTTATTTTTCGTTTCATTCTTTGTTAGATTATTCCATATCTTGCATTTAACTT
>NW_018397288.1:30826-32235 GCF_002168275.2 Theobroma umbraticum
GTAACCGTTACTGAGAGTTAATGTTGAATAACAGTTAAAAACTTATTATGTGACTATTAAAATAATTATATTTAATAAGACTTGTTCTCGAGTAGGAGCTAATAAAAAAAAGATGTACGTGAACAGGTACGAGAGAGGAAGCTGTACATGAACAAGTATAAGAGAATAAGGAAAAAGCAGAAAACACTTATACTTCAAGAAAAGGTTAAGAGAGACCTCTTAACTACCTCCATATCTAAGCCACCAAGCCAAACTCTCTAGAACATCCCAATACGAAAGTAACCCATGAACCCTGCCACCTATTCCGAATTACTTTGACTGCTATCTGTGTAAAATTGTTATTTTATACAAAATAGTTATTCTACTTGTATTAATTGTTCCACGTGGAGTAATCCTCCACTTATTCTAGTTGTTCTGCGTGTAATGCTTCACTTATAATGGTTGTTCTTACTATTCTTTATATAATGTTATGTGATAAAATGATTTTTTAGAGAATAAGTATTAACCAAAATTGACTAAATGCAATCTGCATTGCTGTTATCGACCATCATAGTTTTTCAAGCTTTTATGGCATCCTTTGTTTGCATCAAATGAAATATAAAATCGTTATACGCTTGCAAACCAAGTGGAAAAGAAACTTTATAAACATCAACTCTTGCAACTTTAATAATTGCAACTATTGCAACTCGTCAATGGGAAAATTGTTCATATCTGGACTGACCCTTGGCTTGATGACCATTCTCTTTCACTAAGGTTTCCAAGAATTTTTGCACTTGTTATTAATAAAATAGGAGTTGTCACTGACTTCGGTTCATGGGAAAGGAATTGTTGGAGGTGGAACATTCAACTAAAGCATAACCCATTTAATTGGGAACTTAGTTAGTGGAGTAATTTCTTGGATGCATCAAATCAATCCAGCCCCACCATTCTGCCCCAAACAAAGCCATTTGGAAGAAATCGACTAGCGGTACTTACATGCCTTCATCTTTTGTCAACCATTTCCACTCGAACATCTGGGCTTCCTAGCCCCATTGGAGGTAGTTTTGGAAGGGACATGCCCCCCAAAAAATTGAAGTCTTCACATGGTAGATCCTCCATGGAAAAGTCACTGTCAAGCATGAACTCTTAAAAAGGGGTTTGGTTGATATTAATGCTTCCTAGTGTGCCCTTTGCAATGCTGAACTTGAGACCTCTTCTCATCTCTTCTTCACTTGTTCGGTAGCTTGGACCATCTGGATGCACAATTGCAGCCTTTGAGGGCTTAGCTAGGTTCACCTAGGTGATGGTACTAGCTTTTTTGTTTCTTGGCTAAACAATAAACCACCTTATGGTTCTCCTGAAGTATGGCACATGCACTTCTTCTCTACCTTATGGTCAATTTGGCTTTGTAGAAATGAAACCCTCTTCCA
>NW_018397288.1:32335-36190 GCF_002168275.2 Theobroma umbraticum
AATTTAACTTAAAATTAACTATGAGATTATCAAACCATTTAAAGCGAGTAATAAGGTTTTCGAAAGCATGGGTGAGGATAAATGGACTGTTGTTGCCAATCAATGGCTTTTTGTTCATATTTCTTAGGGTGGACATTCAATTATAATATGTTCTAACAAAAAAAAATAACTTAAAGTCAGTTATGAGATTATAAAACCATTTAAAGCGAGTAATAAGGGTTTTGAAGGCATAGAAGACTATAAATGGACTTTTTCTTGCCAATGAATGGCTTTTTCTTCACCTTTTTCGAGGAAGACATTCAATTATTATCTGTTTTAAGCATGAATGTAAAACATTTAACTTAAAATCAACTATAAAATTATCAAACCATTTAAAGCGAGTAATAAGGCTTTCGAAGGCATAGGTGAGTATAAAGGGACTTTTCTTGCCAATGAATGGCTTTTTCTTCATGTTGCTCGAGGTAGACAATCAATTATTATCTATTTAAACCAAAAATGTAAAAAAATTCAACTTAAAATCAACTATGAGTTTATCAAACCATTTAATGTGAGTAATAAGGCTTTCGAAGGCATGGGTGAGTATAAAGGGACTTTTCTTGCCAATAAATGGCTTTATCCTATACTCTACTTTTTGTTCCTTTTTTATATAACAAAAAAAAGAATAAATATAATGAGTAAATTTGTACTTAACTTTTCATTTATAATTGCTGAATTTTTAAAATAATTTTTCAAAAGTGCTTTCAAACTTAAATGTAAATCTTTTTGAAAAAGCACAAATTCATCAAACTAAAATGTAAATCTTTTTGAAAAAAGCACAAATTCAGGTGGAGCTATACTTGAAAAATGTTTTGAAATATTGAGCATATTTTCAAAGGGAGTTTTTTTTCAATGAGCAAATTTAACTCTTAAGTTTGTTATATCAAAAAGGGAGAGATTGTTAGCTTTATTCTTATTTAGACATGACAAAATTGATTAAACTCAATGAGCTTTGAAAAAAAATGAAAGATATTTTTGAATATGAAGAAAATTCTCAAAGGATTGTTAAAGCTGAACTTAACGGAAAATATATTGAAATGCTTTGATTGTTTGATCATGTTTTTAATATGAATGATTATGCTCTTGAACTTGAAGAAGTATTTTTCAATTTTCTCAAAGGTCGCTTGTTTTCAAAATTGAATGTGCTAGACTAAGAATCAAGTTTTCAAAAGAAATGACTTGATTCTTAAATGAAAATAAAGCAAAATCTATTTCTTTGATTACTCAATTCTAAAGAAGATCAATAGTGAAGAATTGATTTTGAGAAAAGATGAAATCGATTCTTGAATGATAGAAGTTTCAAGATTTGTGAAGAATCGACACCTCTGAGATAAAGATTTGATTTTGGAGAGACATAATGCAAAATAAGAAAAGTAAAGAAAAAAATCTTCGATTCTACATGGAGAAAAAATTTGTTCTTAAAGCGCCAAAAGTATAACTTATAAACTTTGTGCCCAAGAAAGACATGACACAACTAGATAAAAGTGGAGTGACAAAGATCAAGCTTGAATTCAAAATTTGGCACCAGACCATAATGAAGAATTGACACCTTAAAGTAAAAGAATGAATTTTTCAAGATTGCAAAGGTGTCACCTTTAAGCCCAATTGTAGAAGAATACATCAAACTAGAAGAATCAATTCTCCAAAGATAGAAAGCTACAGATTTTGCAAAGAATTGACAACTCAACAATAAAGAATTGAATCTATAGATGCGATAAAATTTTGCAAGCTGATTGGAATGTAAAAGAAATTATTCAAAACTTACTTCAAAGGCAGAAAATCTCAAAGGTTATCAATATCCATCTTGAGGATGTTAAAGCAAGAATAAAAGAGGAATTTGAAAGATTTTGAATCATCTTTGAAGAAGAAAAGAGTTAAAAAAATAAGAAAAATAGCTATGAGTAGAAAGTTCCCATCTTTGAGCAAGCAAAGAGCCTAAAGTTCACATCTTTATTATTCAGTTGGTCCTTTTTAAGCTTAGACCTTCCTTGATCATTTTTATTTTTGTGAAAGCTTTCATCTTTATGAACCTAAACTTTTTTACCAACATTTTTGGAGGTTTTTAGTTGGTGATTTACTAGAATCCACTATTGTATTGGTTATACCTCCAAACAAAAGGTAAAAAGGTTTTGCTTGATCATTTAAAAAACTTCATCTTATGCAAAAGGTTGTGCTTTAACTTGAAAAAGGCAGTGTCTTGGTATAAGTTATGCTAGATTCTACAAAAGGCACATTATAAAGGCTACGCATTTGGCAAAAGGTATGTTGTAAAGGTTACGCCTGACCATGTTGAAAAGACAAGCTTATAGTAGATTCAAACTTCTTGTGCTATCAAAGGAGGAGACATAAGCATTGGAAGGTTGAACCTTTATAAAAATCCTCTGAGTACTTTTTTTTTCTGCTTTTTACTCTTTTAGCTTATACTCTATTTTATTGTTTCATTCTTTCATATTTTAGTTGATTTTTGAAAAAGAGAGAATTTTTACTTAATAACCAATTCACTTCTTTTTGGTAGTTTTACTTTTACCTTATCATTCTAACAAAATGTATCAAATATAATTCCTAAAAAAATATGAATAAAACATTATTAATGTAAAAAGAAAACACATGATTAATTATTACCATTCTTTGAGCAAACATTGTGAAATGCTAATACATTTCTTGTTTGTGACCATAGTCCTAAACCTTGACAAGATGTTTGGTTAGAGCGAATGGAATAACCATACCTTTCTATTCCTAATCTTTCCTTAAAATTTGGTTGGGAGAAATGGCCATTACATGGAAAAATTGTTCATGGAAAAGGGAGAGTAGCTATTTCTCACTCCCCCTTAGTATTTGGCTATTGCGAGAAGTAAGGAATAGACTAAAAATGTTAATGGATAAAAATGCCCTTTTATCATTTTGAAAAATTACCATGTTATATAAAATGCAATTTATTCATTTTTCACATTTTCATTCTCTCTTTACGCATTGGTCTCTCTCATTCTCTCACTAAATTTCCTCCACCATGAAGGACAACAAAAGGTGGTGGCAGCGATGGTGGCAAGCAACGATGATGGACAACACAGGAGCCTTCATGGCCAAATCTAGTTGCAATAAGCATTGATTTTTCCCTCCTTGGCAAGATCTAGCAATGAGAAGTGCATGTAGACTCTCCCTAACGCTAACCACATTTTCTTTGACTAGTTGATGAGAAAAAAGAAAAAATTAGAATGAAATTAAAATAAAAAGTTTAAGTTTTAATTATAAATTATTAAAATTAATATTTAAGATTTCAAAATAAAATTAAAGTTTAAATTAAACATTTTAAATATTTTAAAAATAAAAATAAAATAAACTAATGATAATAATATTTTAATTATAAATTATTAATATTTTAAATGAAATAAACATTATTAATATTCTATAAATTAAAATAAATAATCATATTAAAATTTTAAATAAAAATTTATTTATATTTTTAACAAATGATTAAAATAGTAAATATTTTAAATTAAAAATTAATTATTATAATAAAGAGTATTTTTATTAGTTATCACTTATTCTTTAATTATTCCTAAAACTATTCTAACTAACCAAATATTAAAATAATTCATAATAGTAATTATTATTTTATTCTATTCCTATGAATCAAATTATATAATAATTATTCATCTCCTATTATATTTTTATGAAATGATCGTTCTATTTTTACTCTATTACATTCTACAAGCCAAACACGTCTTAATTTTATTTGGTAAATTAAAAATTATAATTCCTAATAAACTTTTAAGTCAAGTTTAAAATTTAATTATAAATAATAAATTTAATTAAATGACC
>NW_018397288.1:36290-36726 GCF_002168275.2 Theobroma umbraticum
AAGCCTTATTACTCACTTTAAATAGTTTGATAATCTCATAGTTGATTTTAAGTTTAATGTTTTTACATTTTGGGTTAAAACAGATTATAATTGAATGTCTACCTTGATAAACATGAAGAAAAAGCTATTCATTGGCAAGAAAAACCTATTTATTCTCACCCATGCCTTCGAAAGCCTTATTACTCGCTTTAATTGGTTCTATAATCTTATAATTGATTTTAAGTTAAATTTTTTACATTTTTGGTTCAAACAAATTATAATTGAATGTTTACCTCGGAAAACATAACGAAAAAGCCATTCAATGACAAGAAAAGACTATTTATACTCACCCATACCTTCAAAAGTCTTATTACTCGCTTTAAATAGTTTGATAATCTCATAGTTAATTTTAAGTTGAATTTTTTTACATTTTTAGTTAAAATAGATAATAATTGAA
>NW_018397288.1:36866-37066 GCF_002168275.2 Theobroma umbraticum
CTTTAAATGGTTTGATAATCTCATAGTTAATTTTAAGTTAAATTTTTTTATATTTTTGGTTAAAGTAGATAGTAATTGAATGTCTACTTTGAGAAACATGAAGGAAAAGCCATTCATTGGTAAGAAAAGTCCATTTATAGTCACCTATGCCTTCAAAACCCTTATTACTCGCTTTAAATAGTTTTATAATCTCATAATTG
>NW_018397288.1:37080-38946 GCF_002168275.2 Theobroma umbraticum
TTTTTTTAATTTTTGGTCAAAACAGATTACAATTGAATGTTTACCTCAAGTAACATGAAGAAAATGTCATTCATTGATAAAAATAGTCCATTTATAGTCACTCATACCTTCGAAAGCCTTATTACTCGCCTTCAATAGTTTGATAATCTCATAGTTGATTTTAAGTTAAATTTTTTAATATTTTTAGTTAAAATAGATGACAATTGAATGTCTACCTCAATAAACATGAGAAAAAAGCCATTCATTGACAAGAAAAGTCTATTTATAGTCACGTTTGCCTTCAAAAGCCTTATTACTCGCTTTAAATGGTTGTATAATCTAATAATTGACTTTAAGTTGAATTTTTTTTCATTTGTCATTAAAACAGATTATAATTAAATGTCTACCTTGAGAAACATAAAGAAAAAGTCATTATTGGCAAGAAAAATCCATTTATAGTCACTCATGCCTTCAAAAGTCTTATTACTAGCTTTAAATGGTTTTATAATCACATAATTGATTTTAAGTTGAATATTTTTACTTTTTTAGTTAAAATAGATAATAATTGAATGTCTACCTTAAGAAATGTGAAGAAAAATAAATTAATTGGTAAGAAAAACCTATTTATAGTCACTCAAGTCTTCAAAAGCCTTATTACTCACAATAAAGAGTTTTATAATCTTATAATTGATTTGAAATTGAATTTTTTTACATTTTTGGTTAAAATAGATAGTAATTGAATGCTTACTTCAAAAAACGTTAAGAAAAAGCCATTCATTGGCAAGAAAAATCCATTTATAGTCACCTATGCCTGCAAAACCCATATTACTTGCTTTAAATGGTTTTGTAATCTCATAATGACTTTAAGTTAATTTTTTTATTTTTGATCAAAACAGATTATCATTGAATGTCAACCTCAAGTAACGTGAAGAACAATCTATTGATTGGCAAAAATAGTCAATTTATAGTCACCTATGCCTTCAAAAGCCTTATTACTCGCTCTAAATGGGTTGATAATCTCATAGTTGATTTTAAGTTGAATTTTTTAATATTTTTGATTAAAATAGATAATAATTGACCGTCTACCTCAAGAAACATGAAGAAAAAGCCATTCATTAGTAAGAAAAGTCTATTTATAGTCACCTTTGCCTTCAAAAGCCTTACTATTCGCTTTAAATGGTTTGATAATTTCATAGTTGATTTTAAGTAAATTTTTTTTACATTCATGGTTAAAATAGATAATTATTGAATGTCTTCCTCAAGAAAAGTAAAGCAAAAGCCATTCATTGGCAAGAAAAAGTCCATATATAGTCACCTATGCCTTCAAAACCCTTATTACTCGCTTTAAATGGTTTTGTAATATCATAATTGACTTTAAGTTATTTTTTTTCATTTTTGGTCAAAACATATTATAATTGAATGTTCACCTCAAGAAATGCACAGAAAAAGCCATTGATTGGCAACAACAGTCCATTTATACTCACTCATGCCTTCGAAAGCCTTATTACTCGCTTTAAATGATTTGATAATCTCATAGTTAATTTTAAGTTAAATTTTTTTACATTTTTTTAAAACAGATAATAATTGAATGTCTACCATAAGAAATGTGAAGAAAAAGCCATTCCTTAGCAAGAAAAGTCCATTTATACTCACTCATACCTTTGAAAGCTTTATTACTCGCCTTAAATGGTTTGATAATCTCATAGTTAATTTTAAGTTTAATGTTTTTACATTTTGGGTTAAAACAGATTATAATTGAATGTTTACCTTGGGAAACATGAAGAAAAAATCATTCATTGGCAAGAAAAGCCTATTTATTCTCACTCATGCCTTCAAAATCCTTATTACTCACTTTAATTGGTTCTATAATCTCATAATTGATTTTAA
>NW_018397288.1:38956-39136 GCF_002168275.2 Theobroma umbraticum
TTACATTTTTGGTTCAAACAAATTATAATTGAATGTCTACCTCAGGAAACGTAAAGAAAAAGTTATTCAATAGCAAGAAAAGACCATTTATACTCACTTATACCTTCAAAAGTCTTATTACTCGCTTTAAATGGTTTGATAATTTCATAGTTAAGTCTAAGTTGAATTTTTTTACATTTT
>NW_018397288.1:39146-39281 GCF_002168275.2 Theobroma umbraticum
AGATAATAATTGAATGTTTACCCTTAGAACCATGAAGAAAAAGCCATTGATTGGAAAGAAAAGTTTATTTATACTCACCAATACTTTCGAAAGCATTATTACTCGCTTTAAATGGTTTGATAATCTCATAGTTGA
>NW_018397288.1:39291-39926 GCF_002168275.2 Theobroma umbraticum
AATTTTTTTACATTTTTGGTTAAAATAGATAGTAATTGAATGTCACTTTGAGAAACATGTAGAAAAAGCCATTCATTGGTAAGAAAAGTTCATTTATAGTCACATATGCCTTCGAAACCCTTATTACTCGCTTTAAATGGTTTTATAATCTCATAATTAACTTTAACTTAATTTTTTTATTTTTGGTCAAAATAGATTATATTGAATGTCTACCTCAAGTAACATGAAGAAAAGCCATTCATTGACAAAAATAGTCCATTTATAGTCACCAATGCCTTTGAAAGCCTTATTACTCACTTTTAATGGTTTGATAATCTCATAGTTGATTTTAAGTTAAATTTTTTAATATTTTTAATTAAAATAGATAATAGTTGAATGTCTACCTTAAGAAAAATGAGGAAAAAGCTATTCATTGACAAGAAAAGTCTATATATAGTCACATTTACCTTCAAAAGCCTTATTACTCGCTTTAAATGGTTGTAGAATTTTATAATTAACCTTAAGTTGAATTTTTTTTTATTTGTCATTAAAACAGATTATAATTAAATGTCTACCTCGAGAAACATAAAGAAAAAGTCATTATTGGCAAAAAAAGTTCATTTATAGTCACCTATGCCTTCAAAAGTCTTATTACT
>NW_018397288.1:39936-40224 GCF_002168275.2 Theobroma umbraticum
GGTTTTATAATCTCATAACTGATTTTAAGTTGAATATTTTTACTGTTTTGGTTAAAACAGATAATAATTAAATATCTACCTTGAGAAACGTGAAGAAAAATGTATTAATTGGTAAGAAAAGCCTATTTATAGTCACTTAAGCCTTCAAAAGCCTTCAAAAGCCTTATTACTGACTATAAAGAGTCTTATAATCTTATAATTGATTTGGAGTTGAATTTGTTTATATTTTTTGTTAAAATAGATAGTAATTGAATGCCTACTTTAAAAAACATGAAGAAAAAGCCATTC
>NW_018397288.1:40303-40429 GCF_002168275.2 Theobroma umbraticum
TAATTGACTTTAAGTTAATTTTTTTCATTTTTAATCAAAATAGATTATCATTGAATGTCAACCTTAAGTAGCATGAAGAAAAAGCTATTGATTGGCAAAAATAGTCCATTTATAGTCACCCATGCC
>NW_018397288.1:40439-40597 GCF_002168275.2 Theobroma umbraticum
TTATTACTTGCTTTAAATAGTTTGATAATCTCATAATGGATTTTAAGTTGAATTTTTTAATACTTTTATTTAAAATAGATATTGATTGAATGTCTACCTCAAGAAACATGGAAAAAAAGCCATTCATTGGTAAGAAAAGTCCATTTATAGTCACCTTT
>NW_018397288.1:40607-41342 GCF_002168275.2 Theobroma umbraticum
GCCTTATTACTCGCTTTAAATGGTTTGATAATTTCATAGTTGATTTTAAGTAAAATTTTTTTACATTCATGGTTAAAATAGACAATAATTGAATGTCTGTCTCGAGAAAGGTGAAGAAAAAGCCATTCATTGGCAAGAAAAAATCCATTTATAGTCACCTATGCCTTCAAAACCCTTGTTACTTGCTTTAAATGGTTTTATAATCTCATAATTGACTTTAAGTTATTTGTTTTTTATTTTTTGTCAAAACATATTATAATTGAATGTCCACCTTAAGAAATGTGAAGAAAAAGCCATTTATTGGTAACAATAGTCCGTTTATACTTACCCATGCCTTCGAAAGCCTTATTACTCGCTTTAAATGGTTTGATTATCTCATAGTTAATTTTAAGTTAAATTTTTTTATATATTTTTTTAAATAGATAATAATTAAATGTCTATCAAGAGAAATGTGAAGAAAAAGCCATTCATTAGCAAGAAAAGTCCATTTATACTCACCCATGCCTTCGAAATCCTTATTACTTGCTTTAAATGGTTTGATAATCTCATAGTTGATTTTAAGTTTAATGTTTTTATATTTTCGGTTAAAACAGATTATAATTGAATGTCTACCTTGGAAAATGTAAAGAAAAAGCCATTCATTGACAAGAAAAACCTATTTATTCTCACCCATGCCTTCAAAAGCTTTATTACTCGCTTTAATTGGTTCTATAATCTCATAATTGATTTTAAGTT
>NW_018397288.1:41352-41481 GCF_002168275.2 Theobroma umbraticum
ACATTTTTGGTTCAAACAAATTATAGTTGAATGTCTACCTTAGGAAACATAATGAAAAAACCATTCATTGGCAAGAAAAGACCATTTATACTCACTCTTACCATCAAAAGCCTTATTACTCACTTTAAA
>NW_018397288.1:41491-41590 GCF_002168275.2 Theobroma umbraticum
ATCTCATAGTTGATTTTAAGTTAAAGTTTTATACATTTTTAGTTAAAATAGATAATAATTGGATGTCTACCTTTAAAAACGTGAAGAAAAAGCCATTCA
>NW_018397288.1:41600-42125 GCF_002168275.2 Theobroma umbraticum
AAGTTCATTTATACTCACCCATACTTTCAAAAGCGTTATTAGTTGCTTTAAATGGCTTGATAATCTCATAGTTGATTTTAATTTAAATTTTTTTACATTTTTTGTTAAAATAGATAGTAATTGAATGTCTACTTTGAGAAACAAGAAGAAAAAGCCATTCATTGGCAAGAAAAACCCATTTATAGTCACCTATGTCTTCGAAACCTTTATTACTCGCTTTAAATGTTTTATAATCTCATAATTGACTTTAAGCTAATTTTTTTTATTTTTGGTCAAAATAGAATATAATTGAATGTCTACCTCAAGTAACATGAAGAAAAAGCCATTCATTGCTAAAAATAGTCCATTTATAGTCACCCATGCCTTCGAAAGCTTTATTACTTGCTTTCGATGGTTTGATAATCTTATAGTTGATTTTAAGTTAAATTTTTTAATATTTTTAGTTAAAATAGGTAATAATTGAATGTCTACCTCAAGAAACATGAGAAAAAAGCCATTCATTGACAAGAAAAGTCTATTTATAGT
>NW_018397288.1:42140-42541 GCF_002168275.2 Theobroma umbraticum
CTTATTACTCGCTTTAAATGGTTGTATAATCTCATAATTGACTTTAAGTTGAATATTTTTTTATTTTTCATTAAAATAGATTTTAATTAAATGTTTAACTCAAGAAACGTAAAGAAAAAGTCTTTATTGGCAAGAAAAGTTCATTCATAGTCGCACATGTCTTCAAAAGTTTTATTACTCGCTGTAAATGGTTTTATAATCTTATAATTGATTTTAAGTTGAATATTTTTACTTTTTTAGTTAAAACAGATAATAATTGAATGTCTACCTTGAGAAACGTAAAGAAAAATACATTAATTAGTAAAAAAAGCCTATTTATAGCCACTCAAGCTTTCAAAAGCCTTATTACTCACTATAAAAAGTTTTATAATCTCATAATTGATTTGAAGTTGAATTTTTTT
>NW_018397288.1:42669-43476 GCF_002168275.2 Theobroma umbraticum
GATTTTTTTACTTTTTTGGTTAAAACAGATAATAATTGAATGTCTACCTTGATAAACATGAAGAAAAATACATTAATTGGTATGAAAAGCCTACTTATAGTCACTCAAGCCTTTAAAAGCCTTATTACTCACTATAAAGAGTTTTATAATCATATAATTGATTTGAAGTTGAATTGTTTTTACATTTTTGGTTAAAATAGGTAGTAATTGAATGTCTGCTTCTAGAAACGTGAAGAAAAAGCCATTCATTGGTAAGAAAAGTCCATTTGTAGTCACATATACCTTCAAAACCCTCATTACTTGCTTTAAATGGTTTTACAATCTCATAATTGACTTTAAGTTAATTTTTTTTATTTTTGGTCAAAACATATTATAATTGAATGTCCACCTCAAGTAACATGAAGAAAAAGCCATTGATTGACAAAAATAATCCATTTACAGTCACCCATGCCTTTGAAAGCCTTATTACTCGTTTTAAATGGTTTGATAATCTCATAGTTGATTTTAAGTTAAATTTTTTAATAGTTTTGGTTAAAATAGATAATAATTGAATGTCTACCTCAAAAAACATAAAGAAAAAGTCATTCATTGGCAAGAAAAATCTATTTATAGTCACCTTTGCCATCAAAAGCCTTATTACTCGCTTTAAATGGTTATATAATCTCATAATTGACTTTAAGTTGAATTTTTTTATTTGTCATTAAAATAGATTATAATTAAATGTCTATCTCAAGAAATATGAAAAAAAGCCATTATTAGCAAGACAAGTCAATTTATAGTCACCCATGCCTTCAAAAGCGTTATTAC
>NW_018397288.1:43486-43987 GCF_002168275.2 Theobroma umbraticum
TAGTTTTATAATCTCATAATTAATTTTAAGTTTAATAGTTTTACTTTTTTGGTTAAAATAGATAATAATTGAACTTCTACCTTGAGAAACGTGAAGAAAAATATATTAATTAGTAAAAAAGCCTATTTATAGTCACTCAAGCCTTCAAAAGCCTTATTACTCATTATAAAGAGTTTTATAATCTCATAATTGATTTGAAGTTAAATTTTTTATTTTTTTTAAAAACAGATTATAAATGAATGTCTACCTTAAGAAACGTGAAGACAAAGATATTCATTGTCAAGAAAAGTGCATTTATAGTCACCTATGCATTCAAAACCCTTATTACTCATTTTAAATGGTTTTATAATCTTATAGTTGACTTTAAGTTAATTGTTTTTCATTTTTGGTCAAAACAGATTATAATTGAATGCTTACCTCGAGAAACGTGAAAAAAACTATTCATTGATGAGAAAAGCCCATTTATACTCACTTATGCCTTCAAAAGCCTTATTACTTGTT
>NW_018397288.1:43997-44194 GCF_002168275.2 Theobroma umbraticum
TTATAATCTCATAATTGATTTTAACTTGAATGTTTTTACAGTTTTAGTTAAAACAAATAATAATTGAATGTCGACCTTGAGAAACATGAAGAAAAAGCTATTCATTGGCAAGAAAAGTCCATTTATAATCACTCATGCCTTCAAGAGTCTTATTGCTTGCTTTAAATGGTTTTTATAATCTCATAATTGATTTTAAT
>NW_018397288.1:44204-44900 GCF_002168275.2 Theobroma umbraticum
TTTATATTTTTTATTAAAACAGATAATAATTGAATATCTACCTTAGAAAACATGAATAAAAAAAATTCATTAGCAAGAAAAGTCCATTTATAGTCACTTATGCCTTCACAAGCCTTATTACTTGCTTTAAATAGTTTTATAATCTCATAATGGACTTTAAGTTAGATTTTTTTTCCTTTATGGTTAAAACAAATTATAATTAAATGTTCACCTCAAGAAACGTGAAGAACAAGCTATTTATTACCAAGAAAAGTCTATTTATAATCACCCATACCTTCGAAAGCCCTATTACTCGCTATAAATAGTTTGATAATCTGATAGTTGATTTTAAGTTAGATTTTTTTATATTTTTAGTTGAAACAGATTATAATTCAATGTTTACCTTAAGAAACGAGAAGGGAAAGATATTCATTGGAATGAACAGTCCATTTATAGTCATCTATGCCTTCAAAAGTCTTATTACTCACTTTAAATGGTTTTATAATCTCATAAATGAATTTAAGTTGAATTTTTTTATAATTTTTGGTAAAACAAATAATAATTGAATGTCTACCTCTAGAAACATGAAGAAAAAGCCATTCAATGGTAAAAAAAGTTCATTTATAGTTACCCATGCCTTCAAGAGTCTTATTACTTGTTTTAAATAGTTTTATAATCCCATAACTGATTTTAAGTTGAATTTTTTATATTTTTTAT
>NW_018397288.1:44910-45025 GCF_002168275.2 Theobroma umbraticum
TATAATTGATTGTCTACCTTGAGAAACGTGATGAAAAAGATATTCATTGGCAAGAAAAGTCCATTTATACTCAACTATGCCCTCGAAAGCCTTATTACTTACTTTAAATGGTTTT
>NW_018397288.1:45035-45353 GCF_002168275.2 Theobroma umbraticum
AATTGATTTTAAGTTAAATTTGTTTACATTTTTAGTTATAACAGATAATAATTGAATGTCTACTTCGAGAAAAAGAAAGAAAAAGTCATTCATTGGCAAGAAAAGTCTATTTATAGTCATCCGTGCCTTCGAAAGCTTTATTGCTTGCTTTAAATAGTTTTATAATCTCATACTTGATTTTAAGTTGAATTTATTTACATTTTTTATTAAAACAAATTATAATTAATTATCTACCTTGAGAAACGTGATGAAAAAGTTATTCATTAGCAAGAAAAGTCCACTTATAGTCACCTATTCCTTCAAAAGCCTTATTACTCG
>NW_018397288.1:45453-48655 GCF_002168275.2 Theobroma umbraticum
AAATTAAACAGCAGGCAATCTTGAGCTAAGCCAAAACGTTTTCTGAAATTAATAATCAAATTATAGTGCAGCGAATTGTAAAAGTTTGCAAGTAGAGAACATCACCCTTGCTCCTCCAAGAACCATTGTAGTGACGCAGAATATCACGTGAACAACTGCCAATACAAAGATGAAAATATGCAGCTGATGCAATGCTTCCAATGACAATAAGGGGACCTGACCCTGAGATAAGAAAAAGAAAAATCAGATTTAATTAATTTGGAGCAAAACTCATATCAATCCCCCTCTGGAAGGGTAAGCTTCATCTAGAGTTTCATTGGTAATATACCTTATGCGAACATTGCCCTGAACTACTTTCTGCGGAGAACAGGCGCCGTCTATTGTTTATAAGTTGAGGAGAATATTCTTCATGACCTTTTTTTTCACTATCCCTCTTGCATGGAAGCATATTGGATACCAAGTCATCTGGGATGCACATTCGACTTACTAGACCTTGCGAGACTGTTAATAGAAGGGAGATGAATCCTAAGAGCATCAGTTCTGTCAACAAACATCAGTAATTAACCCATTGGTCAGGCCAAAGCAGAGATAACTTACGAATTCAAGGCCTAACGAAGTTGGGAGGAGGAGTAGGAATTATACATAAACATCTTAAATTTCCAAGTGTAAATGCAGAAGAAAAAATAATGGAAATAAATATGGAACTGGCATGACCTCTTTCAAACTCCCTAAAACTGAACTCTGCTCGACAATATATGAACTCGGAAGGTTGTACTGTGGATTGAAGTTTACTTAATAGGTAGTCATAGAAATATACTTGTATGACATGAGCTGCCTAACATTACACTCTAGGGAATCACAAGCATGATAATATAAAAAGCATATTGTGTATAGATGATGTTTCAAGAGAGAGCAAGGAAGCAAGCAAACCTTCCTTTAATTTTTGTAAAGCTTCAAATAGTGCATCTTGTCTTTTATGCTTCAAAAACTGGATTGGCAAACACAAAAACAGATGGAAGATTTTCTTAGAAATATTTCAATATACTTCTAAGAAATATCGATCTGCATAATCATCTTGATATCAATAGTCAACAGTAATGCAATATACTTCTAAGAAATATTTCAATGTTCAACATATAATCAGAACAAATTTTGCAGATGGTATACATGTATCCTACCAAGAATTCCCTCTAAATTAAAATGCTTCATGACTTATGAGCTACTCAAGTGTATAAAGTATGTAAAAAGTTGGTTTTAGCAACTTCAGAACAGTATTATGTTTGGGATATGAAGAACGAAAATCCATCGCGGAACCCTTGTCTCTTCTATTGTTTACCTTGAATTAACAGCACTTTTTGAAAAATAAAAAAGAACGAATATTTAATTGTACTTGTGCTTCCCTTCCCAGTACAGTTTGAAATTCCAGACAAACATTTTACTGAAAGAAATGAGTTTTGATACTATCCTTGGAGAGAATACAATTAAGCAATCTGGTAAAACCTGGACGAGCAAAGATTGTTTTGGATACCTTCCCAAGGCGATGAAGACCTCGTTCAGCAATAAGAGATATGAGGACAATGAGAAAACAGACAGAAGCAACCACCCAGGTTGGTGAATACTGCAGAGAGCTGGACTCTTCTCCTGCCATGTCTTGATACAAGTCAATGTGCTTCAGTCCGGTGATGAGACCACAACAAATAAGAAACAATAAAACACCCAAATGTCGCCTTGCTTGATGGTTGTTTTCATGAGTATATGAAAGCGAAAGAAGTGGAGGTGACAAAGAATAAGCATATACAAAGGTAAGGGAAAAGAATTTAACAGAGGATAAGTGAAACGGAAAACCCAAGAAACGTGCCGACGAATCAACCAAGAGACAAAAGAAAAGCATAAAAGTCAGATCAACTCCCAATTGTTGATAGGAATCACTTGACCTGGACCCCTCATATTGTTTCTTTTTTCTTTGCAGAACAGCTGCACTAGATTCTAGTACTTGTAAATAGAATTCTTGTGATAAGAAGAGAAAGTGTTGCAAATAAGTAAGCGATATACTCGAAGTGACAGAAAGGAAGATTGGAACAGTTTTTGAAGTATTAAATGTCGTGGTAGGTGAAAGAGAATAAGAAAATAATAAATGTTCTGAGTGAGAATAGGCTAAGGCGAAAAGCTCTGAGTGAGAGTCTAGCAGTTCTGAAAAAGTTTCCTTTTTGAGTTGTGAAGGTTCTATATATATAGTGTCAAAAAAATAACAGTTACAAGAAGAGGTTTTAATACACGTAATAAATGATATCATTAAACAGAGTTTTAATATTAGGTAACTGTTATTGAGAAATGTTGAATAATGGTTAAAAACTTATTATGTGACCATTGAAATAATTATATTTAATAAGACTTGTTCTCGAGTAGAAGCTAATAAAGAAAAGCTGTACATGAACAGGTACAAGAAAGGAAACAATACATGAACAGGTACAAGAGAAAAGGTTGTACGTGAACAAGTATAAGAGAACAAGAAAAAAGCAAAAAATATTTACACTTCAGAAAAAGGTTAAGAGAGACCTCTTAACTACCTCCATATCTGAGCCACCAAGCCAAACTCTCCAGAACATCCCAATACGAAAGTAACCCATGAACCCTGCCACCTATTTCGGATTACTTTCATTATCATCTGTGTGAAATTGTTATTTTGTACAAAATAGTTATTCTATCTATATTAATTATTCCACATGAAGTAATACTCCACTTATTCTAGTTATTCTGCGTGAAGTAATGCTTCACTTATGATGGTTGTTCTCATTATTCTTTATATAATGTTACGCAATAAAATAATTTTTTTATAAAATAAGTATTAACCAAAACCGACTATCTACATTTTGTCCATAGCATAAGAATTTATTGTTAAAATTAATTCTCATGTATTAATTTAAAAAAGTTTTATTTTGTACTATAGCATATTGTATTATATCACTTTGAGTAATAATGCCCCTTGGGCAATACCACCTTAGACAGTAACACCTTAGCTAGTAATGCTTTAGGTAATAACATCTTATTATTTTGTGTAAGATGTAATGCCAATATTTTTTTTTTTGTAATATTTGATTGATTACGTAATAATTTTTCATATAAATAAGATTTTTAAGATATTTTTTTATAATATTTGATTGATTACATAATAATAATTTTTCATATAAATAAGATTTTCAAG
>NW_018397288.1:48755-49522 GCF_002168275.2 Theobroma umbraticum
GAACATGTCTTGAAATTTGTGGAAACTTTTAGAGTTGCTGGATTGGATGATGACCTAAAGCTAAAGGAGTTCTCCAAGTCTCTTACTGAGAAGGCTTATACATGGTATGTTAACCTCACTCTTGGTTCTGTTCAATCTTGGAATCAGATGTGTAGGATGTTTGGGGAAAAGTTCATCTCGACTCAAGAGAAAATTACTCTTGTTGATCTTGGAAGAGAGTTTCAAAAGTCTATAGAGGATTTAATGGAGTCTATCCAATGCTTTAGAGAGAGCGTGCTAGACATTCAAGAATCTCAGATGAGAAAGAGCTGGTAAAAGTGTGCATTCAGGGAATGTTTGATGAATACATGCTACACTTAGAGAATCTACCTCTTTCAACCTTTGCTACACTAGTGGAAGCTGTAAAAAGGACTAATAATATGGTTCTTAGATAAAAAGGACTTACTCGCTTTGGTAAAAGGAATACTCCAACAGTGAATGCCATCCAAGGCGGAGGTAGAGAAAGAAAGGGTCCAATCTGAACAAATTTATGCTCTAAAAGAGATGTCCTAAAGAGAAGGCCAGATAAGGAGAATGACTCTTCTCCACCAGATAAGGATGGACAGATAAACTGATCTTACACTTCACGACCACCAACAGTGGAGGAGAAAGCTAACCCAAGATATTGTGATTATCATCGAACTATTGGTCATCCAATTTCTGAATGCAGAAATCTTTGGAGAATATTCCATCGATGAGTGCAAGCAGGAGAGGTATTGATTGGAAAT
>NW_018397288.1:49532-50147 GCF_002168275.2 Theobroma umbraticum
AGAATAACCTTCTTCCTATTCATCCAAATCCTCGAGGGCAAGTAAGTGTAATAATTCATGATCATCATGATGACCCTTCTTCTTTAAACACTCAGCTCAATGATACAAGTGAAGATACTATGGTTACTTCTTCGATCGCTAATTCACTTATGGAGACACCTAGTTTCAGGCATTTCTTTGATCAGCTTGGATTTTCAAGAGAAACAAGGAAAGAAGCATCTATATCACTAGTTTAAATAGTTGGAGAATAGTATGGGAGTGTAACCTAGTAGGACAACCTATGGGGAAGATGGTTGGTGCATACTAGAATGCTATTGTGTTTACAAAGGCAGACATGTGTACACCTCATCCTCATCATAATAAACCCTTATATGTGGACAGTATTATCAATGGGTATCCTATTAGGAAAACATTCATTGATGGTGGCTCCTCTGTGAATCTCATACCTATATCTACTTTGAAAGTTATAAACATAGATTTGAAAGGTTTACATCATCCTATGGCTATCACTTCCTTTGATAATAAAGAGGTTATGACTTTGGGGTAAGTGACAATGAACTTCAAGATGGGGCCGATTCAAGATTAGACATGTTTTCATGTTATTGATGCAAATGT
>NW_018397288.1:50157-50830 GCF_002168275.2 Theobroma umbraticum
GCTCTAATTGGAAGAAAATTCCTACACATGCACAATATCATTCCTTCCACATGCCATAAATGTATTAAAAGACATTGGAAGGGGAAAGAGATTTTCATTCTTGCCACTAAAGCTCTATTTGAATGGCATGAGGTGAGTTATACAAAGGCTTCTTTCTTTGAAGATCTAACAGAAATTGGAGAAACAGCTATTGCTAGACCTATCGGTGTTACACTTCCATGATGGGAAGTGTATGTTGAGAATAAGGTAGAGAGCAATGGCAAGAAGAAAAAGCGAGGTGGGAAGAGAATAAGGGAAAGCACTTCCACATATAGAAAAGTAAATGAAGAAAAGATGTCTAATGGGGTAACTTCTTATGCACGGGAAGATGGAAAAATTGTGTATTGCTTATGATAGGACGCGGGGTCTAAGAAAACATCTTCTCATGATCCTAAACCTTGGAAGTTACTGGATGCATCACCATCATGTTTTCAAATGGAAGTAGAAAAATAAAAAGTAGAAGTATTACCCACAAAAGAACAACTCTCAAATAGACCTAAGCCTCAAGGTGATGAGTTGGAAGAAAAAAATATGACGAAAGAAGGAGAAACAACTAAGCCACTCTCCATAAGAAAAAGTCTTTCTGGTGAGCAAAAGATTGAGTTAACTGAGCTATTGAGAAAATTTCAAGATG
>NW_018397288.1:50840-50981 GCF_002168275.2 Theobroma umbraticum
GACTTATGAGCAAATGCCTGGATTAAATGAAAATCTCATTACTCAGGAGTTACACATTTCTCCACAAAGTAAACCAATGAAGCAACATGCTCGTGTATTTCATCATGGTTGGATTCATCAAACCCATACATTATCCTACTT
>NW_018397288.1:50991-51348 GCF_002168275.2 Theobroma umbraticum
TGTAGTTCTTGTGAAAAAGAAGAATGGAACAATTTGGGTGTGTGTAGATTTTAGAGATTTGAACAAGGCATGCCTAAAAGATGATTTTCCTCTTCCTAACATTGATACTTTAGTGGATGCTACAGTTGGTCATGAGATGTTTTCCTTCATTGATGGGTTTAGTGAATACAATTAAATAAAAATGACAGTAGAAGATGTAGAGAAAATAGCTTTCAGAACTCCATTTAGTAATTTCTACTATATTGTAATGCCATTTGGATTGAAGAATGCAGGTGTAACCAATCAACATGCCATGATAGCTATCTTCCATGATATGATGCATGATTGTATGGAAGATTATGTGGATGATATAGTGGT
>NW_018397288.1:51358-51619 GCF_002168275.2 Theobroma umbraticum
AAGGCTTTTAATCACTTTGAAGACCTGAAAAGAGTATTTGAACAGTGTGGAAAGTATAATCTTCACATCAATCCTTTAAAGTGTGCATTTGGAGTAACAGTTGGAAAATTCTTGGGTTTTGTGGTTCACAGAAAAGGTATATATGTTGATCCTGCAAAAATAAAGGCTATTCAATCCAGGCCATCTCTGGTGAATCAAAACAACTCAAAAGCCTATTGGGAAAAGTCTCTTATATTAGGAGATTCATTCCAGCTTTAGGAG
>NW_018397288.1:51629-52490 GCF_002168275.2 Theobroma umbraticum
ACCTTTCCAAGTTTTGCTTAAGAAAAGTGTTCCATTCATATGGGGTGAATCACAACAACAAGCATTTGAGAATATTAAGAAGATTCTTACCTCTCCTGCAACGATGACCATGCCTATCAAAGAAGAGCCAATGATGTTGTATTTGACTTCTACTCCATATTCAATTGGTGCCATACTTGTACAGGAAATGGATGGAGAAGAAAAGCCTGTGTACTACCTTAGTAGATGCTTACATGGAAGTGAGTTGAATTATCCACCTATGGAAAAGTACTGTCGTGCTTTAGTGAACACAACTCAAAATGTTTCGGCACTATTTCTTGGCACACAAACTCATAATTGTGACAAAGTCAGATCCCATCAAGTTCTTACTTTTTAAGCCAACCTTATCTGGAAGAATAGCAAAATGGCTTTTTTTATTGGGAGAATTTGATATATCAGTTGTTCAGCCAAAAGCTATCAAGTCTCAAGCACTTTCAGATTTGTTAGCATATTTTCCATCTCAGTTTAAAGAGGTTATTCCTGATACCATTCTAATTGAATTTCATGAAGAAGTATGTGCAATAAATATGGAAGAAGGGGAGTGGAGTTTATACTTTGATGGTTCTTCAAATAGTTTTGAAAAAGGTGCTGAAATAGTTCTCGTTCCACCAAATAGATAAGGTTTAGAGTTAAACTCCTTAGAATCAAGAAAAGAACCTATCTTTTTAGCTTTCAAGCTAGATTTCTCATGCACAAATAATCAAGCTGAGTATGAAGCACTAGTTTTCAAGTTGTATGCGATAGTAATGATTGGATCTTTGTTAGAGAAATTTTAAGTGGTGAGATGTGAACATACTTCAAGAACAACGAACCATTATGCAG
>NW_018397288.1:52500-53438 GCF_002168275.2 Theobroma umbraticum
TACTTTGGCTTCTAAAATCCATATTTCGGATAAAGAACGAAGTATTCCTGTAGCTGTACTTAAGAGGACTATCTTATGTCCATCCAGTGAACTATTATAGCCTCCAATTTATGAGAAAGAGGATTGGTGAAAACCTATCATAGTAGGGCTGCTTAATACTAATTCTATTGCTATTCCACACTTGAAGCACTATATTTTGATTCATGTTACACTTTACCACAAAGGAAGTAATGGAGTTCTAGCTAGAT
The DNA here is from genome assembly GCF_002168275.2 of Theobroma umbraticum. Classification (NCBI taxonomy): domain Eukaryota; kingdom Viridiplantae; phylum Streptophyta; class Magnoliopsida; order Malvales; family Malvaceae; genus Theobroma; species Theobroma umbraticum. The sequence goes on from NW_018397288.1 coordinate 52,749, forward strand.
GTGTTTATGAGGAAAAGGCAAAAGAAAGATTGAGAATAGTCCATGAGCAATGGTGTGGGGAGGAAGGACCACCTTTACACCGCTTTCTCCAAAAGGCAGGATCTTTTTGGCCATCTATGCCTAAAGATGCTTTACAGCTTTAAAAGCTTACACTAGATGTTCTGAACCATCAGATGTACAAGAGTGTAATTTTTTAGGAAGTGTTGGTGATTGGCGTAGGCTTTATATTGATTTTCTCCAAAATGAAATTTTACCAACTAACTTTCAAGATGCAAGAAAACTCAAGAGAAAATCTCAACATTTCTTCCTTAAAGGAAATGACTTGTTTAGACTCTTATTTGTAAGAACACTATTGAAATATGTTTCTCCAACTAATGTCAATCCATTGTTATAAGAAGTGCATGTAGGTAGTAGTGGAGAACATAAAGGTGGAAGGAAGCTTTATCAAAAGCTTTTGGATCTTGGGTATTATTAGCCTACTATGGAAGCGGATGTAGTGAATTATGCAAGGAAGTGTTATCTGTGTCAAATTTATGGGAATGCTATACATGCTCCAGCTGTACAACTTCATAACATCACTGCTCCATGGCCTTTTCATACTTGGGCATTTGATTTGATTGGACCTATCAATCCTCCTTCTAAAAGGTATACTTGGATATTAGCAGCAACAGAATGCTTTACTAAATGGGT
>NW_018397288.1:53448-53947 GCF_002168275.2 Theobroma umbraticum
TCTTTGAAGAATGCGACTGGTCCAGTGGTGGCAAATTTCATCAAGGAAAACATCATTTGTAGGTTTGGCATACCTAGACGTATTCTTTCAGATAATAGTACTCCATTCATTAATGCTAGTGTAAGGGAATTACTTACCCTTTATGATGTGGATCATGTGAAGTCTATTCCTTATTACCCGAAGGGAAATGGTCAAGCTAAAGCTACTAATAAGACTTTACTCAAAGTGCTTAGTAGAATGGTGCGTGAAGAACCAAAGATATGGCATGATGCACTTCCAATAGCATTATGGGCATATAGGACTTCCAAGCATGGACCTACTAAAGCAACTCATTTTTCACTAGTATATGGGATATAGGTCGTACTACCCACGAAAATTCTAGTTACATCTGCAAGATTAGCTTTAGATGCTGAATTTGATAATGATACTTTACAGTTGTTGGAATTGAAAGTGCTAGAGAAAAGAAGAGATAGAGCAAAGAAGAACTTATCAGTTTATC
>NW_018397288.1:53957-54193 GCF_002168275.2 Theobroma umbraticum
GAGTAGAGCTTATGACAAGCTAGTGAAAAAGAGAAATTTTGAAGAGGGTGATCTAGTACTACGTGCAGCTAAGCATATTAGAAAAGGAACCCCAACTTCTAAATTCAATCTAAAATGGGAAGGACCATATATTGTTAATGAGGTGAATGAGAGTGGATATTGCAAATTGATAAATCCGAAGAACAATGCCATCACTGCTCTAATCAATTTTCAATATATAAAGAAGTATCATGTAT
>NW_018397288.1:54203-57779 GCF_002168275.2 Theobroma umbraticum
CTCCACTCTTTGTTATATGCAAAATACATGTTTTATTTCTTCGTAATGAAAAGCATTACAGCCTCAACATCACCGTTTTTATATTGGTTGTGTTTTACTATTTTAGCCGCTAGCTTCATTACTTATATATTGGCTGTAATTATATTATATTATTGGTCGTAAGGTATATCGCTCAATCGTTGACCATAATTTATCATTAATGTTTCAGTCGCTAGCTTTATCGCTCATGATTTGGCTATAATGATATTATGTTATTGGCCGCAAGCTTAATCGTTCATCTTTGGCCTTAGCTTAATACTCATAAATTGGCCGCAGCTCTTATGCTTGTTTATTTAAAAGGATGAAATAATCTCCTCCATATCAAGTTATAGTTAATCTCCTTGATGAAAAGTTGAGAGTTATCCTTTGGCTGCATACAATAATATGAAATGTGAATAAGTATGCAACAAGCATAAAACATTATTATTATTATTGCAAAAGAAAAACAAATATGACATATTAATACTAAGTACTAGCTCGAATGAGTTTTCAAAAAAGAAAAACAGTAAAGGAAAAGCAAAAGACTAGCCAATTACATACTTTATAAAGAAGAGTTATTATTGGCAAATACATCTAATTGTTCTCGTACCTCAGCTTCACATTTTTTTAAAGAAGCTATCTTCGCTGCAATATCTTCTAATTCATTTTCCAAGGAAGACTTGTTGAGGAAAATCTTGGCTTTAGATCTATAATCATTGAGGCAGTCAAGCTTTAATCTAAAGTTACAAGCATCATCAAAATTCTGTAACATCTGTTGTAATTTTTTTGAAGAAGTACTCATTAATGGAGCATGGGAAATGGCTAAAGCTCTACCCAACACTTCCATCATTGAGCAAATGAGGTTTACATTCTTCACAAAGGAAGTACTCCAAAACTCTCCTTCTATGTTGAAAACATGCTCCAAGTATTCCACATACTCTAATGAAATTTGAAAATCATGAAAGTCAACTTTCTTACCACTTTGTTCAGTATGTGCTACTTGAGTGCCAAAAGCACTACTGGCATCTCTATGTTCTAGCAGTGAGGAGGAAAAAGCATGAGGATTAATTGGAGTAGCTCTAGCACCATCAGCATGAGGATTAATTGGAGTAGCTCTAGCACCATTAGTGTCAACTCCAACAGCATGAATAACCACAATGTTTGGAGTAGCCTCAAGAACAACTTCAACAACAGAAATAGCCTCAATGTCAGGAACAACCTCATCTCGAATAGCCTGAAGAGTAAAAACAATCTTAATTTCAAAAAGAAAAAAAAATGGAACAAAATCAATTAGTGATATGTTTATACTTAGTTCATAGTGGAGCTCTGAACATGATTTGGAAATAGAGCATCCAAATCAATGAAATCATCAAAAGAAGTTGACTCACTCTCAACTTCAACATTATCAACATCAACTGATTCATCATCAAATTCATCACTACGTTCAGAGTCACATGATTCTTCCTCAATCTCTACTTCAGATGTTTCTTCCTCTTCAACTGAATTAGGTTCTACTCATGTAGTTGATTCTCCCTAAAAAAAATGAATGAGAAAATATAAAAATATATATAAAAAAATTAAATAAGGAAATTAAAAAAATATAGAAAAAAAGAATGAACTTACTTTTAGATAGATGTGTTTATCTTTTGTTGGATGAGAAGAAGCAAGAGGTGTGGTATCTTTTTCTTTAGTTATACATTTCTTCTTTTTAAGAGGAATCAAATGCAAGGATATATCATTATTGCTTACATGAAGAGTGTAGAGATGAGCTGTGGGATTAGTTAATGGCACAGTAAAAGATTTTCATTCTCCAAGACACTTTCTCCAATAAGTAAATCATCTAGAAGTATGGATACCAAATCTATCAAAAGGTGAGATAGTATAATTCTTAAGTTTATATGAACGGAGTAGAAGTGTTGTCATGAAAAATGAAGAAACACAAGAAGAAAAGCTGATAGATGAAGAAGAGTCAAGTGGAGCTAGCTGGTCAAATCCAAATTGATGTGCCACTCTATAAGGAGAATACACTTTGACAGAATGAAAGTTCCTATCTCCATCAGCACTAGAACTCTCAATCATAAAGGGCAATTGGCAACTATGAACCCATATGCAAAAGTTGATACCTCATGAGCTCATTCTTCTAGACTATAGAGGATGAAGGTCATAATAAATTGCAGGATCACCAAATCCATTTATAGGCTGCACATAAGGTCTAGGATTGAATCCTTTTATAACATCCATTATTTCAAGAACATTACCTCTTGGTAGTCGATCATGCCATGCCCAAGCTCTATAGTTGTTTCTGGATAAAGGGTTAGTCACAGAAAAAGATGCAAAAGGATATGCATTAGGCATGCGAGCGCAAGTACCAAACCTTTCCCATAAGCGCATTTGAATGACTAAAGCATCCACATAAGTCAAAACTCTGTAACGCCCAGTTGACTCAATAGTTTTGAGTTGGTACAAGTTTAATATCTTATGTAGAGATCTTAAATATAGTGGAGTAAAAGGAAAATACATTCCACTAACAATTTTTATTGCTAAAGGAACAACTGCTGAAGAAATACCATCATTTGGACACGCTGAGAGTATATGTCATGCCAACTAAAAAATTACTAAAGCTAGCTCATGCTTATGGTCTGGATACTTAGGAGAACCAATTTCAAATCCCTTAACGTTGAATTTTTTTTATAAAAAACCCCTATCTATTTGGAGAAGCATGCAACATTCGAAGTTTTACTTAAACTTTTAAGGAGATCAAAGAAAAAGTCTCGAATTCATACTTTTTCTTCAGAAAGTTTAATAGAGTGAAAATCATGTTTTCCTATACAAGGAAGTTCCAAGAGAACACATACATCTTCCAGAGTGAAAGTAAATTCTCTCCATGTTGTAATCATAGTATGAGAAAAAGTGCTTTATATTGCAAGAATAGCCCACCATACATTCATCCGTTTTTCTCTACGAATATTGACCTTAGAAGTGATACGTATAGCATCATGTATCCCAGCAGACGAGAGATGTTTAACATAAGTAGGATTCTTCAACACCTTATTTACCCACTCATCTCAACCATGAACAAATTGAGAATTGGAGCCTAACTTAGTAGTACAAAGGGGAAACTCACCACGTTCAAATCTGAATTTCATAATAAATAGCCCTGGAATACCACTTCTTTTACGAGGAGATGCTTCTGAGCATAGACGATTCTAATCATATCCAACAAGTTCAGAGGGATGTTCGTCAACCTGTCTAGCACGAACTTCTTCCCCAAAACGATCTTCTCCTAGTTCTTTAATAATTTTATCTTCCCAATTTTCAGGGATAGGAGGAACTTCACCACTCTTTCCTACTCTAATTTTCTTGGGAGCAATTAATTTGGAATCATTATTCTTTCTTTTATGTGTAGTGGTCTTCTTCCTTGTTGTAGCCCTTCTAGGCTCACTATAGTGGATCTTCGGAAGGAAACGTGTTCTAGGCATAGAGTAAGATGGAGGAAGACGGAAAAAGAACCCTACAAACATGATCATGGGAAAAGAGATAAGTATTCATGTGCAATAA